>NW_027069819.1:614605-617151 GCF_002906115.3 Quercus suber
ACACACAAATCACAAATGTTCAGGATTGGATGCATGTCCTCACCCTCCATCTCTTGTTTATTGGGGGAGATATGCCATTTGGTCCAACGAATGCTGGCATTTACTGATGTTTATTTCCAGTATCAGACTTGTCAACTAAATTTGCCTGCCTTTGCTATCATAAAAAAGGCTTACTTAAGCATCAACTCTGCATTAAGAAACTGAAAAATTTGTTTATGCAACTGAGTGATGCCTCCTTAATACTTTAGTAATGCTAGTCAAATCAGATGCTTAACTTGTATACACTTGGTTTCAGAAAAAATACTGTTGGCCAGTATGAGAGCCACACAGCTTTCACTCTTCCAGGGCTGTACCGAGTTGTTCATGGCATTGATGTTTTCGACCCAAAGTTCAATATTGTCTCTCCTGGGGCAGATATGTGCTTATATTTCCCATATTCTGAAAAGGAAAAACGACTTACAGCTCTACATGATTCAATTGAGAAGTTGTTATATGATCCTGAGCAAAATGATGAGCACATGTGAGTCTTCATTCTAAACTTTTCTACAGTTTACATAAATTTCTTTTATGGCATAGATAATCAATGAATAATTCACCTGATCAATAGTTCATAAGTATTCTGTATCTAGGATTCACAGTGGTTGCGGATTACAGAAGGAACAGAGCAGGATAATTGTCTCTTTTAAACATAGAATGGAAGAAAAACAGGAAAATGTGTCTATTATTTTCTGTTTTAGTTTTTAGTACTCTTAATGGTGAGCTATATCGCTACATAGCAGATACAAAAGGTGCTTTTGTTCAGGTATATAATGTAGTGTTCTTTCTTGGATTTGCAAGTCCTAAGGCATTAGTCTAAAGTTTCCTTTTTTATGATTTGCAGCCTGCATTTTATGAAGCATTTGGACTTACAGTCGTGGAGGCAATGACTTGTGGCCTTCCCACATTTGCCACTTGCCATGGTGGTCCTGCTGAGATTATTGAGCATGGTATATCAGGGTTTCACATTGATCCGTATCACCCTGACCAAGCTGCTGCACTTATGGCAGATTTCTTTCAAAAATGCAAGGAAGATCCAAGTTTTTGGGACAAAATATTTATTCATTGTCATTTTGATTTTGAGATGATACAACCATGTGAACATTTTCTCGTTAATGTTCAATGTGAGACTTTGAGAGTTTCCATCTTTGGGAAATTTTAAAGGTAGAGACTGTGCACCCGTTGCTGGATATGCTTCTAAAAGAGACATGTTATCTCCACTTGATACCTTATCACTGTCAAAGCCTTCTACTTCTGATAATCTCAAACTGGCAGTGGCCCACTATATATTTATATTTTCCAATTATGTATAATAATTCTGACTCTGAATTTCTTCAAGATGCCTTCATGACATTGCTAGAATTAACAGCATATTTCTACTTTCAACAAGAGGAATGGAGACCTTTTATAGAAACCTTTCCTTTGTCAGCCATTGATGAAGATACTAGCAGGTGGATGAATAGGCCATTTGGTCAAGAGGAGGTTTAGGGGCCTTATATTTCAGTCTGCTGTTTGAGTTTGTATCCGTACCTTAATGGATGCTCACAGTTGCGTAAATAAGCAAACTGGGTTTGCATTGTTGTAGTACCGTTTGTGTTTGTGTTATGCATTGGCTCCGTAATATTATTGTTAAGACGTGTTTCATGGGTTATGTAAAATACACTGTTTGCTGTAATAAGATAATAATGAAGGTTGAATTTGTATGTATTTGGATGTGCTAGCTATTTATTTCTCGTTTTTCTTGTTTGCTAGTTAATGGGAACGGGACAAAAACACAAAATGTCCAGGCCTAGGAAATAGCCTCGACAGTGATAATGTGATAAGGATGACTATTGATCTAGGATTCTTTCATGATTTAGTCATATTTCAACATATTTGTGATGGAAATTTTGATTTGCAGAAATATAGTTCTAAAACAAGCTCAAAATTGTAACATGACCATCATAGCATGACCTACTGATCTTCATGCCCATTGTTGTCATCAACATCACATTCACAATCCACCTCCCCATCACATAATTCTTAGATTCGAATCCAAGCAAATAAACTAAAACTAAAGAAAGATGTATAACTTTAATCATAAGTGACAATGCAAAAAATAAATAAATAAATAAATAAATAAAGGGGGTGGTGGGGGGAGGTTATAACAAAGGAAAAAAACACAAATCTATACCCAAATCTCAAATTTAATCCAAAATACCAAAGAGGAGAAAAACTAAGCATTTAATATGTCAAGCTAGCGAAAGCAATTAAGTTGAGAGAGCACTCGCGAACTTAATCCCAATAAATTTCCATATTGATAGTGGAGTACACTCAACAACGCATCATGGGAAAAAAATCCATCATAAAATGTGACTTTTTTTTTTTGGAAATTTTTTTTTTTTATTTAACACAAAGGTCCTAAATTCTTAAACAAAACAAAGAGGGAAAGAATTCATACAGCTCTAGAAAAAAAAAAAAAAAAAAAAAAAAAAAAAAAAAAAAAAAAAAAAAAAAAAAAAAAAAAAAAA
>NW_027069819.1:619267-762949 GCF_002906115.3 Quercus suber
AAATAAAAAAAAAAAAAAAAAAAAAAAAAAAAAAAAAAAAAAAAAAAAAAAAAAAAAAAAAAAAAAAAAAAAAAAAAAAAAAAAAAAAAAAAAAAAAAACTGGTTTAGCTATTTGCCAAATTGAATTCACTAAATTTTATTTGTAGTAGAATTTATAGAAATTCAAAATAATGTTTATCCGATTTGCAGTTGATTTAAAATTTGAATGGCTCTTCATGTAAGAATTAAAAAACTTGTCCATTTATTTTTTATATTCAATTTGTTTTTTACTGTGAAATGCGCCAGGCCGAGACTTCTTCAATATTTACTGGCCTAGTAGAAATCGAGTCTGTTAAACTCGATTTCCACAAATCGAGTCTATTAACTTTATTTCTAAAAATCGACGTTTTAAAACACGATTTATAGAAATCGAGTTTAAGAGTCTCGATTTTTACTGGGAATTTTTTTTTTCTCCCCACTATTTTTTCCTTCTCCCACCTGCATTAAACCCAGATCCACAAACTAGGAACTTCTTTTTCCTTACCCACGAGCATAATATATATGTATATATCTATATGTTTTTGCTACCACCAGTCAAAGGAGAGCACATGAGATTAAGCAAGTTACTGTTCATGGGTAATGCTATTGCCCTATGACGTACATACCAAACAGATTTAACCACCACACAAGGCACACAAATAAAACACCATTACTAGCTATCATTGAACTTGCCAAAGTACTACATTTCGACATTATAGGCAAACGTTGCACAACACAACTAATGTAACGAGTACAATGGATAAGAAATAGTTCAATTACAACAACATTCAGCCATAAACAAAATAACAATGATTCAATACAACATAGTCTACACAGTCGCCTAGCACTTGTCCATACTGAAGATAACCTGAAGTCCCACGTACAATGCCATTCCAAAATCGAGTCTCCGGTCGCCTAACAAACATTGTTGTACAGTTGTTAGTTCCCAAATGCGAAGAGTAAAAACCAAATGAAATTCTAAGCATATTATAAAAAAAGTGACAACACTTGCCTAGTTTGTAACGTTACCACTTGTCGAAGCCCCATGGGAACCGCTTGTTCAAAGCCCCACGTGAATTTGGACATCTTCTGCGGTTATGCCCCTCTTCATGACACACTCTGCATCGCTGCCTCGGTTGAATCTCTCAAGTCTGGATCTTCCCTCTGGTTCCCCGTTCTCACCGTACCCATCCATTTCATTCCTTAATCTTGACTTCACAGGACGACCTTTGGCTCGCACAGCTGTGGGTCAGGCACCACCGTGGTCCGCGAACGTCCCTCCATAATGACTCTGACAGTGGCACCACAAAATGATGTGCATATGTGTCAATGGCGTTCTTCAAACTATAACATGGGTCAATATAGGTTGTGGCATTGAGGTGCAGACCTTGAAGAACTTTAATTGCATGTGAACAAGGGATCTTAGTGTTTTGCCACTTTCCACAACCACATGTTCTAGCAAATACGCACGTCATGACTGTGGTTTCCCCCTCCACCTCTATGGTCGTTGTACGGGGTAACCACTTGATATATACAAGTTCATGATTAAATTCCTCAAAGTGTGTCCTAAAATTTTCTGCTCATTTTTGGTATAGATCCTCATTGCATAATCACTCCACACCTTACCTTGAGAGAGATTAGAAGTAATTAGTTTATTTCGATCGTGGAAATATGCAACAAGTTTGCACCAAATGAACTCAACCATTGCAGCAATGGGCAAACCGGGCACCTTTAAGTACCCATTAAAGCACTCAGAGATATTGGTTGTCATTGCCCCGTAACGTCTTCCACCATCATGTGACTGGGTCCATTTGTCCAAATCCAACTCACTAGATATGTATATGGCATATAGCGTGTAATATTGGGATCATCAGGTCTTACAACCTCAACATATTAATCTCGACATCCTTAATGGTTTGCATTATGGATTCAAATTTAGCTTCATTAGTCGCATATCCAGCTTTCAAGCCAATGCCTTTAGAGTCAGTCATCAAAGTGTGTGTTGAAGTTGCTAGCAACATGTCGAAGTAATATCGGTGAAATACCCGTTCTCTTCCGTCCTGACCTCTAGGCCACTCTCGAATGGCACATTTGATACCTTTATGTCGGTCAGAAATAATCAAATGCCATCGGCAGGTATGACATGCTCTATCGAAGTCCTGAGACAATATTAACTTGGACCGAATTGGACTGGATGGACCGAATGGACTGAAGTGGACCGAAGTGGACTCGATGCACCAAGGTGGACCTAATAGACCAAAATGGACCGAATGGACTAAATGGACTAAAGTGTACCTATAGGACCGAAATGGACTAAAAAGAGTGAATGACCAAACTGGACTGAATAGACCGAATGGACTGAAGTGGACTAAAGTGGATTGGATGTACCAAGGTGGACCTAATAGACCAAAATGGACCGAATAGACTAAATTGGACTGAATGGACTAAAGTGTACCTATGGGACCAAAATGGACCAAAAAGAGTGAATGACCAAAGTGGACTGAATGTACCGAATTGACTGAAGTGGACTTAAGAGACTGAAGTGGACGTAAGAGACCGAAGTGGACCGAAGTGGACAAAAAAGAGCGAATGACCAAAGTGAACTGCATGGACCGATCTGCACCAAAATGGACCAAAATTGACTAAATGGACTGAAGTGGTCAAAATTGGATTGAAATGGATCTAATTGGACCAAATGAACTAAATTGAACCAAACTGGTTTCAAGGGCCTCAAAGGACCAAAGTGGACTGAATTGGTAATAAAAAGTGATGATCCTATTATGATTGGTAAGTTACAATTATATATTATTAAAAATGATGAAAAGAAAATAATAATATAATCGCTAATATAGCTTAACAGAAGTATAGCAATAATAAATATTACATTTCAACTTTTAGATATTATATGCATATGTAACGTATCAATGAAACCATAATTAAATAAATACCACTAGAATTATCTCTATCCTACAGGCATATCTAGTTTTGTTCCCACTTCCAAATAGAAAGCAGCCTCTCTCATCACTCACAAAGGAAGCCATCCATTACCTCCAATACCAAAGAAAGATTAATTTCATTTTCTCTAAAAAAGAAAGTCTAATACAAGGCTGAGTAATGATCTGGCTATGCAATTTTGAGGTACATTCATTATATTAACATAGTTACAAAATTTCCACAATAAAGCCCCTAATCTCTATAAGATGTGTGTTGCATTCTTGTTTCACTGCCAAAGTTGTCCCCCTTACTAGATGATAATTGATGAGTGTAAATTTGTAACAATTATTTTTTAGAACCCAACGTTTAAGTAGTTATTTAATACTTTTTTGCAAGGGGCAGCTCTTATTTTTTGGAGCAACATTTGATATTTTTAGTAGATGGCAAAACTAAAATGAAGCAATTACATCACCAAATCAATGATTATAATTTCATACTCAAGCAAAAAAAAAAAAAAAAAATTAAAGACCCTTACACCAAACAACAAACAACCAACAACTAACTAGAGAGTGAGACCCTTACCTGACATGAGGATGTGCTGGGATTGTATGAGAGTGAGAGGGAGAGTGAGAGAGGAAGACTCAGTTAAGCTGCTTTGAAATTAAGCACAGGTGAAAGTAAAAGTGAAAGTGAAAGTGAACATGTATGAGAAAAATGCAGTGAACATGTGAAGAAGGACTGAGAGACAGGACAACTGAAGGGGCTCTTCAGAGACAGAACACGTGATACTTTCTTCTTTGATCTTTAGGGACACAGACCACGTGTCAGACTCTGATCACTCTTAGAAAATCGAGTTTCTGAGACTCGGTTTCACTTTTAGCAAACCGAGTCTCTAAGCCTCGAGATCTATGTGGCGTATACGTGGCATATCAAGGCACTAAAATCGAGCTTCTAAGGCTCTATATAAAAACCGAGTTTATAAGACTCGATTTCCACGTAGGATACTTTCCACGTCAAAACATGAAAACCGATTCTTAAAGGGTCGATTTTTGACCCAAAATCGACCCTTTTAGGCTCGAGATGCTACTATCTTATATTCTTTCTGGACCGGGCCAACTAACTATAAAGTTTGATTCTTATGCCTAGTTACCCAGATTCCCCACCAAACAAGTTCAAACCAGTATTCACGGCACCATTAACCATCTCCACCAACCGATCTCCACGACACTAAACTCCACGGCGAGGTCTAAGAGAGAGGTGTGGTCTGCGAGTAGAGAAACAGAGACACGAGAGAGCGTGATGAGAGAGACAAAGTGAGAGAAAAGAAAGAGAAGAGATAAACTAATAAAATAAGAGAAAAGAGAGAATATGTTTGTAAAAGAGGAGAGAGAAATCGATTAAAAATTGATTTTTTTTTAGCAGCCAAGACCGTATACTTGTATTAATAGAAGTGTACGGACACATGCTAAACTTTTTTAGCATTTGAAACATCTAGCGAAGGGTATTTAATTTTTATGTTTGATTTTCTAAATGCTAAAAATTTAGCATTTAGCATATCTGATATTAGTACTCTCAAAGCATTCACATCAAAGAAAATTTACTATAATCAAATACTTCAAAGACTCTCTCTTACCTCTAGATGAAATTAACCGACGAATCCATAACAAGAACCAATCGAGTTATGTAAGAGGCGACACACTGACACTTCCCACTTTCAGTACAAGTCTACAAGATATACAAAGTTAAAACAAAAATGTAGATATTAAAAAACTTGTGGAGGATTAGAGTGAAAAGTATCGGTGTTAAGCCTCCAAATGCGCAAAGAATAGAACAATGACAATTGGCACTTTGTAAAAATATCAAATATTCTTAATAAAATCTTAATCGTAAAATGAATATATTTTTTATTTTTTCCATTTTAATTGAAACGTATTCTTTAGACTAAATTATGACTTTAAAAATCTGAAATATGGACAAACAATTGGTTTTTTTTTTTTTTTTTTTAATCAGGAATAGCCTACAAGTTTGTATGTATATACTCTACAATCTACATGTTATCATTGTTCATATTATTTGTCCTACATGTTTCACAGCTTATAGTAATTAGTCAAAGATTTGCAACCCAACTCCTTTTTGAAAACTTAGTCGTGAAGTCTGTCAAAGTGAATTGCCTTTAAATTGCAGGTTTCTCTAGTTATATAAGCTTCGGCAATGGTCCATAATAAGTGTACTCTCTACTACAAGGGTTGAAGAAAACCGGGTTGGCCAACACTCGGTGCTCTGAGCTTTTGTATTTGGATATAATCTGGTGAAGTCTATCAACGTGAATTGCTGGTCAATTGCAGGTTTTTAAGTGTTATTGTGTTTATCAGCTGGTATAAAAAAATAGTTTACACAACATCTTTATTGAATTTAATTTCTTTACTCATAAATGCAAATTACAATGTTCTCAAATTAGGCAAAATTTGTGTTCAAATTGAAGCTAATGATATCTACTTTCCAATAGAGAAAACTGCACTTAAAAAATCTTTTTGGTTCAAAATTTATCGTCAAAATAGTGAGCAAATGTTATTTATTACCTCCAAACTATTAAAAAAGTTACTAACAAGTACAAAATAAGGTGCCTATGCCAATTTATAGGAAAATGGAATTTGGAAGATTTTGTTTGCCTCCAACTAGTAGCTTTTGAATGATACAAGTCCACGTTGGACATGTAGGACACACCCATACCTATATTATTACGATACACCCGCACCTTTATCTTCGTTGGTTGCTCGGGGAAACCTTTCATGGATGCAATCACACGGTCCAGAACCTTCAAACGGCACACCATTGTTAACAATTAGGAAATGACAAAACTTAGATACAGTACCTTAGGTGTTGTTCCTTAGATTCCCTTCTTAAGATTTAGCCATGTGGCTATTTAACTAAAAAATACACTTCCATCCCATAAGAAAAAATTCACATGGCAAAATCTTAAAAAGAGAACCTAAGGAATAACACCTAAGTACTATACCTAAGTCTTGCTCATTAGGAAAAACTTGTCTGATCTCATTGACGATGTCTGGCCGTTGATTACTCGAGTCCACTCCACATAGGTCGATAACGAGAATGATTTTGGATCTGGATCTAGATCTTGACTCAAATCGTGTCTCGGGATTTAAGGTTGGATAGTGCTTCATGTAGGTGAACAAAGAAGCAAGGGATTGTAGTGATGCTAGAGTCAACAAGGCCTTTCACTACGACTAGGGGTGGCAAAATCTATCCAAACCCATTTTTGCAACCAAACCCACCTAATTATTAATTGGGTCAAATGGGTATTGGCCCATTTAAACCCAATTAATTAACATAATTATTAATTGGATTTGAACTAAGTACCCAATTAGACCCAAGTATAACCTAAATTATTTACCTAAATCACTCATCTCTAAAATATCCCAAAACCACTAAAAAGACCAAAATACACTTGAAACCACCAAATGACTAAAATACACTCCAAATGACCAAAAATATACTAAAACCTCTAAAATGACTAAAATACCCCATAAATCTCTAAAATTGAGAAAAATACCCAAAAACCCCTAAAATGACGAAAATACCACCAAAATCTCCAAAATAAGCCAAAATACCCAGAAACCTCTAAAACAACCTAAATATCCCCGAAATCTCAAAAACAACCAAAAATGCTTGAAAACCTCTAAAAAACCAAAATACCATTGAAACATCTAAAATGAACAAAATACTCTCAAAATCTCTAAAATGGCCAAAAATGCCCAAAAACCCCTAACAAGACCAAAATATCCCCCAAATCTCTAAAATGACCAAAAATACCTAAAAGCCTCTAAAAATTCAAAATACCCTGAAACTTATAAAATTATTAAAATACCTCTAAAACTTCTAAAATAACCAAAAATACCCCAAAATTTATAAGATGATCAAAATACCCCCAAAATCTCTAAAATGAGCCAAAATACATAGAAACTTCTAAAACGAGCAAAATGCCCCTAAATTTTTAAAATTACTAAAGTACCCTAAAAATCTCTAAAATGTAAAAGCCCATAAAAACCATCAAAATTTATTTTTTTTTTTTTTTTGTGGGGGCGGGGGGGTCATTTTTTAGGTTTTAGGGATAGTTTGGTGGTTTAGGAGTATTTTGGTCATTTTGGAGATTTCAATGGTATTTCAATCATCTTTTTAGGTTTTAGGAGTATTTTTCGTTCTTTTGAAGGTTTCAGGGGGTATTTTGGTTATTTTGGATGTCTCAGGAGAATTTTTGTCAAATTAGAGGTTTTAGGAGTATTTTGGTAATATTTGATGTTTTGGGGAGTATGTCGGTCATTTTTAGGTTTTGAGGAGTATTTTGGTCATTTTAAAGGTTTTTGGGTATTTTGGTCATTTTAGAGGGTGTTAAAGGTATTTTGGCCCTTTTTAAAGTTTTAGATGTATTTTTGTTATATATATTCATTGATTATTGGGTAATTGGGTGGATTGGATTTTACCTACTGGGTTAGCTTGGTTTGGGTTATAAGAGCATTCACATTCGGGGATGGAAAAAAACATATATTTTACATGGCGAAAAGCCACTTTTAGTCCCCACATTTTCAAGCAATTCCCATTTTAGTCCCTACATTTTATTTTTACCGCTTTTAGTCCCTATCCTGAAAAACGATTCTCATTTTGGTCCCTGCAATTACACCAGAAACAAAGAAGCCTGACGTGGCAAACAGCAAGAATAAATAATCCTAAATTAACATCCACATGGCCTAAATTAATAATAAAAAAAAAATTTGGCATTAAAAAATGCCACATCAGCATTTAAATTACAAAATTACTTTATTAATTTTAACTAAATAAAAAAAATTATAAATAGAATTAAAAACTAAAAATCATATTAATTAAGATCTAAGTGTGTCTTGAACAAGAACAACAAGAACACAAGCTCAAATCCAAGAACACAAACCCAAAAATTAAAAAAAAAAATTAAAAAAAAAAACCATCAAAGCTTTAGTTCAAACCCACTCCGATCTCCGCCGATCCAAACCCACACACACATCACAGCACACACCCAGCTTCGGTCACGCCCATATCAACCTAGAAACCCACCGAGAAATCCACCAATCTCCACCAGTCCAAACCCACACACACATTACTGCATACACCCAGCTCTGGTCACGCTCAGATCAACCCAGAAACCCATCGAGAAACCCACCACCCACCAAATACCAAATCAGAATAATCACTTATGTAAAGTTGTTATTTACAACTATGTGTTTTGTTGGTTTTTATTCCGTGCCAAATTTGATTGTAATTATTTTTCAATCTTTTGTACCTTGTATTTATTGTAGGATTTGATTATAAGAGTTGTGCAATAGAGAGAGAGTGTGTGAAGACTCAAGCAATTGAAGAATGAAGAGTTTTCACGGGTAGCTCGCGATTAAGCATCCCACGAAGTGACTCATATTATTTGCACATGCTAGAATGCGAAGAGTCAGGCCAAAATGAAGACCGCTATGTCTCATAAGTATCTCGCGGGTAAGGCCTTCCCGCAATACAACAGCGAGACATTCTGTTCTGCCAGCCTTTCCATTCTGATAGACACTTTCTATGCCTACACTATTTATACCCACATTACCCACAAATGTTGAGGAGTGCTTCTGAGAGAAACCTCTATCCAAACACCTTGAGAGTTAGAGATTGTTATACCCACAATCCTCTACACATTTGCTTGTAGAATTTCCTTAACTCCTACCTCTCTATTTCCATATCATTGAGAGGTTGATAGCCCAAACACTTATCACACCCTTTCAGAGTGTCAAGTAAAATTTTGGTGCTGCTAGAAAGCATTGGAAGAAGCCAATGATGGCAGATGCAACATAGAGCTTGTTACGGGATCCAGAGAGCTAGACAAGATACGGTTCCGAGAAGCCTTGTTGGAGTAGGAGCTTGGAGGGCTTAGGTACATCAGATAAATTAGGTTTGGAGGGTCTCTTGCTAACCCATATATCCCAACTGATTGTCTAGTGAATCGATTACCGCTTGGAAGGCGGCGGAGAGGTTTTTCGCCGAGTTCTTCGGTTTCCTCTTCGATAACACATCAGCGTGTTATCTTATGTTTGCATCTTTCTTCCTTACTCTTTTACTTTCCATTTTACTGCTGTGTTGCTTTGATTATAGATTAGAGAAACTTTTTTGTTTATCTGCTCATTTTTACACTATTCTGCATTTAGGCTGTGTTTGGTTCTCGTAAAATATTTCCAGAAAATAGCCTATTTTCCAAAAATGCTATTTTCGGGAAAAGAAAATATTTTCAAGTGTTTGGTTGCATTATGAAAATTGTTGTAAAAAATATTTTCATATGTTTGGTTCTATTCTGAAAATGCTATTTTTCTACACATTTTTCGCACTTTCTCAGCTATTTTCTCAGCATCCAAACAAATTTTATTACAAAAAATTTCAAAATCACAGCCAAATGCCAATCCACAGAACAAATCACAGCCAAATTCCAACACCACACACCACCGAAACTCCAATTCAACCCACGGCAGCAAACTCTGACCATCAAAAGCCACAAAAGAAACAAAACCAAAGAAAAAAAATCATCAAATCCGGTCAAATCGTTGCGGTAAGGTGACTGGGTTCGATCAGCGCGGTGTGACTCGCGGCGCAGTACGACTTGTGGCACAGTACGACTCGCTAGGTCTGGGTCGAAGGTCGAAGTCGATGGGTTCGTGGGTTCGTGATGATGGGTCAGGGTCTAGGTCGAAGGCGATGGGTCTGGAAGTGCAATCGACGATCGAAGCGCAATCGACGATCGAAGTGCAATCGACGATCAGCGTAGCGCGATGCTGTGATCGACGATCGAGGTTCGCCTACGAAGTCTCTTCTTCCTCTCTCTTTGCGATCTGGGCTCTCTCTCTGAGAGAGAGAGAGAGAGAGAGAGAGAGAGAGAGAGAGAGAGAGAGAGAGTCTCTCTCTCTCTCTCTCAATGCTTTGAAGTGAAAATAGGAACTGAAAACCATTTCTGTGGTCAAAGGGAAAATAGGAAATGATTTTTCAGAAAAATCTATTTTCCATAATTGCCAAACATGCGGGTCAAGTGGAAAAAGATTTCCTAAAATTGTTTACCACCAAAACAAACGCAACCTTAATATTAAGTTAGTGCAAAATGAATCAAGCTGTAACTTTTAATTGGAGGTCTAAACAGCTCTTGTGTTTTCAACACATTTTCAAGCTTTCAATTGGTATCAAAGCGGGTACACTCGCTGTAGTTTTAATACCTAAGTATGATCCTAGACTCCTTGGTGTACCATGAAAAGTGATATGACAAAGGTCAACATGAAGCAAAGTAAAGGTGTTTGTGAAAATGACTCTATGAGCATATTTGAAGACTATTCTAGTAATGAGCTTTTAGAGCTATTCAAATCAAAGAAACATGCTAGAGTCTTTATACACATGCTGAAATCATTAATTCATAGGAATCATGATATTCATAATAGCTTGTGTGAGTCGAATTCCTTAATTAATAAATATAAGAGAAGGAATAGACATTTGTATGATAAACTTGATTGTCTGAAAAGTAAGCTACACATATCTATGAATGAAGTAAAGAATGATGAGTTTTGCTTTGATGGTCAAGAATGCCTATCTCTTGCTTGTCTCTTTGTTCACACTGCATTGAAAGTGTTTAATTCATGTTTATGGTATCTTGACAGTGGTTGTTCAAGGCATATGACTAGAGATAAATCTTTGTTCAAAACTCTACAAGAGAAGGAAGATGGTTTTGTGACATTTGGAGATGGGAGTCACTCACAAGTTCTTGGAAAGGGAACCGTGGATATTCCAAGACTACCTTTGTTAACTGATATGCTGTACATTAAGGGATTGAAAGTGAACTTGCTGAGTATTACTCAGAATTGTGATGAAGACTTCTTAGTCTAATTTTCAAAGAAAGGATGCCTAATCCTAAATGAAGAAGGTGTTCAAGTTTTGAAGGGACTTAGGACCACCGATAATTGTTATGGGGTCATTCCCAAACCAAGCATAGCATGTAGGAGTGCTTGAGTGAATCTTTTGGAGATGTGGCATCAACGACTTGGACATGCTAATTACAAACAAATGGCAATAGTCTCGAAGCTTGAAGCTGTGGTTGGTTTACCGAAGTTTGAAAAAGTTGAAAAGAAGGTTTGTGGTCCATGTCAATTAGGAAAACAAACAAAATCAAGTCATCCTAAAGTAAATGTAATCGCCACGTCTCGCCCTTTGGAGCTACTACATGTGGATCTGATGGGTCTAACTAGAACAAAAAGTATGGGTGGAAAACGCTATATAATGGTGGTTGTTGACGATTTCTCAAGATATACTTGCGTGGACTTTCTTAGAGAGAAGTCGGGAGCATGTGACAAGATGGAAAGGCTATGCAAGAGGCTGCAGAATAAGAAGGGAGTTCTCATAGTTAACATCAGAAGTGATAATAGGAAGGAGTTCGAAAATGAAAAGTTTGACGCATTCTGCAATGAACACGGCATTAAGAAGGAATTTTTAGCTCCAAAAACTCCACAACAGAATAGGGTTGTTGAAAGAAAGAACCGTATGATCCAAGAAATGGCAAGAGTAATGTTACTCAACAAAAACATTCAACAGAAGTTTTGGGCTGAAGCAGTGAACACATCGTGTCACATTGGGAATAGGATTTACTTTCGAGCTAGAACAAAGAAGACATCGTATGAAATTTGGAGAGAAAAGAAACTGAAGGTGAAATATTTTCGAATATTTGGAAGCAAGTGTTACATTCTCAATGATAGGAAGAATCCTGAAAAATTTGATGCGAAAAGTGATGAAGGGATATTCCTAGGCTACTCCACAAATAGTCGAGCATATAGAGTGTACAATAAGCGCACTAAGATGGTGATGGAATCGATAAATGTGGTCATCGATGACTCTATCTCTGAAAAAGATATTGATGATGATGGTGAAGGACAAAATCTTAAGAAGAATAAGGGAGATGACAACATGTCTCAAGGTGAGGATGCTGAGAAAGAATCACCAGAAAAGGAGTTTACACCTCTTATATCAAGAAGGGAGACTAGATCAACTCAAGGATCTTCTAGTCCACTCACCCCTCCGGAAGTTCAACCTCCAATCTCTCTTGATGAGGAACCTTCCACTTCCAAGAGACCATCGTCAAGAGTAATTCTCAATCATCCCTCATGAAATATCATTGGTGAGATAGATGAAGGATTTCGGTTGAGAAAAGGACCAGCATATAGTGTGAATTATGTGACATACAACTGCTATCTTACTCAATTTGAACCAAAGAAAGTGGAGGAAGCTTTGAAGGATGAGAATTGGGTAGAGTCCATGCACCAAGAGCTGCATCAATTCATTAGAAATGATGTATGGAAGTTGGTACCAAGGCCCAAGGATACTCACGTCATCGGCACCAAGTGGATCTTCAAGAACAAGACTGATGAAGATGGTGAAGTTGTCCGAAACAATTCTAGACTGGTGGCTCAAGGATATACTCAAGTTGAAGGCATAGACTTTGGTGGGTCTTTTGCTCCAGTTACAAGACTAGAGTCAATTCGAATTCTTCTCTCCATAGCATGCATTATGAACTTCAAGTTATATCAAATGGACGTGAAGAGTGCTTTCTTGAATAGATTTTTAAATGAAGAAGTGTTTGTTGAGCAACCAAAGGGGTTTCAAAACCCTCACTTTTCGAATCATGTGTTAAGGCTGAAGAAGGCATTATATGGGCTGAAACAAGCACCAAGAGCTTGGTATGATCGCCTCACCACATACCTCTTGGATCATGGTTCTAAGAGAGGTCAAGCCGATCGAACTTTGTTTGTCAAAAGAGATGAGAGATCTCTCCTTTTTGCTCAAGTATATGTGGATGACATTGCCTTTGGATCCACAATTGATCACCTAGCTTATGAATTTTTAGAAGAAATGAAAAGGGAGTTTGAGATGAGCATGGTGGGAGAGCTAAACTACTTCCTAGGGCTTCAAGTGAAACAACGGGAAGATGAGATATTTATCTCTCAAGAGAAATATGCCAAAAATCTTGTAAAGAGATTTGGCCTAAACTCTAAGAAACACACTTCCACTCCCATGAGTTTCTCAGCAAAACTGAGTCTTGATGCAGCAGGTGTAGAAGTAGATCCAACACTTTATTGAAGCATGATCGGTAGTCTTCTCTATCTCACTGCTAGCAGACCAGACATCGCTTTCACACTACAACAAAATCTATTTTTAGTGATGAAAATTAGTGAGGAAATATTTTTCATCACTAAAAATATAGCTTTAGTGAAGAAATATGAATTTCGTCACTAATAATGAAAAAAAATTATTACATTTAGTGACGAAAAATAAATTTCGTCGCTATTGTGATCTAAAAAATAAGCGCCAAAAAGGGAAACTTTGGCACCAACTTAATTAATCTATAGTGACAAAATATGAATTTCGTCACTAAAAACAATAATAGATTTACCCTTATATGTTTTTAGCGACGAAATCATATTTCGTCACTAAACGTATGCTTTAGTGATGAAATATGAATTTCGTCTCTAAATCATAAATATGACTACATTTTTAGTGACGAATTCGAGTTCGTCGCTAAAGGTATCCAATAGTGACGAATCCGAGTTCGTCACTAAAAGCTTTGTAGTTATATGAGCTTCAGCCCTTTTTTTTTTTTTCACTCTTTTTTTTTTTTGGTTTTTCTTCCTTTCCCTCACAGCCCATCCAAGAAAAACACATACCCACAAAGACATCTATTCCTCATCGATTCCGCAACAGAGATCGTCGATTTGGCTCACCGTCGTCGTCGATTCAGTGATGCTTCGGCTCGGCGACGCTAAGGTGATGCACCTAGCGACGCTTGGAATCGGCAACACTAAGGCAACGATCCCAGTTTCGCACTCAGTGACGATCCTAACATCGCACTTAGCGACACTTCGGTAGGATAATTTGTTCTCTGTGGTAGGATAATTTGTCTGAGTTTGAATAAAGACCGTTCTCATCTTTGTGCTATTGTTGTTTGTGAACAGGAATGGTGATTGTGGTTATGGAATGGTGATTGTTGTGAAATGGTTTTGGGTCTCAGTTTTGAAATCAATCATAAACTCTTATATTTACATGTTGATGATGCGTATATTTGTTTTGTTCTATGAATCTGAAGCTTTTATCTTTTGTTTTGTTTGATTTATTTTTTAGTGAGAAAGTGAAAGGGATTGTCCTTTTGGGTATTTGTGGTTAACCATTTGATGAAATATACATTTGGAGCTTATTATTGTGGATGTTTGAGTTGCAGGGCAGATGGGTTTGTTTTGTACTCTTATGTAAATCTGAAAATTGAAAAGAAAATTTTATTTTTCATGGAAATCCCAGGTACCCATTTTTGGGATTGTTCCAAAGATGGATTTTTTTTTTTTTTTTTGGTGGAAAGCTGTGATTCATTTGTAAAGTTATAGAAATGATAAATTCTATGGAACTTTTTGTTTTAAGGGTTGTTTTCATTGATGTATGAACGTACTTATTAGGATGGAGATGTGGTGTAAAGAATAGTGGAGTAGTTTTCATGTCTTTAGCAAATTTTTTCAAGGGAATATCTAATAGTTAAACATGATTACATGCTCTAAAAGGAAAAGTTTAGATTGATTTCCTTGTGTGTTTATATTTGTAGAACTTCTTGATAGGGTAGTTTAACACCTTTAGTTACTATAACATTGTGTTTCCTTCTTTTTTTTAATGCTGGTTGTGATTTACCTAATTCTAATGACTTTATGTCAATTATCTACTTATTATTTATTATGTAAATCTATGGTATTCTAGATTGAGAGTCATCTTTTTATTGAAATTCTTACATTGTCTCCATCAAGAGGTAAAGCTTCACTTATTTATGTGTTGCATGTAGGTAAAGCTTCACTCATCTTTTTGTGCTTATCATTGTGTTGGAGCAAGCGGGTGGCTTGCATGGTGTTATAAGGTAGCTTAAATTTATATTGGGAGTGTTTTTTAATTTCTTACAAATGTGAATGAAACTTGTTGATTAGTAGCAATTGTGTTCCTTTATTCAATTTCAATACTTGTAAGTATTATAGTTGTGATGTTGAAAATTTGTTTTGTGGTGGGTTATTGTGTTGGAGCAAGCGGGTGGCTTGCATGGTGTTATAAGATGGTTTAAATTCATATTGAGAGTGTATATTTATGTGTGCAATGTATATTTATTTAAGTATTAATATAGACTTGTGCATTCATGAATAGGATAGAACTTTATCTAAGTAGCTTATAAACTTAGATGTTAGAATACATTATGCATGAGTTGTCCTTATTTTACTAAAGTAGCATTCATCTTATAATTGTAGTCAAACATGGATAGAAGTTGGATGACAATGGGTAAGACACCCGATGGTAGATTAAGTCATCCATATATTGAAGGGATCAATGCATTTATTAATTCTGCAAGAGCGGATGTGGACTTGAGTGGTAATATTCCGTGCCCGTGTATTCACTGTGTGAATTGCTATCAACAATCTCCTCAAACTGTGCATATCCATTTGCTTCATCGTGGAATTATGTAATCTTACATTAATTGGTATAATCATGGAGAACCTCGTGTATTAAACGAGAACATTCATGATAATGAAATGTCGAATGATGATCATATGGATGGTATCGATGCCTTGGTAGGTGACCGAATTAGAGAGGAACCAAGAAATGCGACCGAAGATGAGGAGGTGCATCATTTTGACAAACTTGAGAAAGATGCAAAGCGTGAGTTGTATCCAGGTTGCACTGATTATAGTATCTTGAAGTTTGTTATTGAGATGTTGAATGTAAAGGTAATGACCAACTTGAGTAATAAGGGACTTGATATGATACTAGAATTGCTAACAAAGGTTTTACCAAAAGGTAATTTCGTTCCAAGGTCAACTTATGAAGCAAAGAAGATATTACGTGACTTGAGCATGTCATACGAGCATATAGATGCATGCAAAAATGATTGTGTACTATTTTGGAAGGAAAATGAAAACCTTGATAAATGTTCGGTGTGTGAGGCGCCTAGGTACAAAGATACACGTACCCAAGGTAAGAAGATTCCTCACAAGGTATTGCGTTACTTCCCGTTGACACCAAGACTGAGGAGATTGTATATGTCTGGCCAAAAAGCTAAGGACATGAGATGGTATATAGACAAACGTGTGGACGATGGGATAATGAGGCATCTGGCTGATAGTGAGGAGTGGAAGGAGTTTGATTTACTACATCCTAATTTGCAACATCCTAATTTTGCCCTCGAACCTTGCAATGTAAGGTTGGGGTTGGCTACAGATGGATTTAATCCTTTTGGGAATATGAACAACAAGTATAGTATGTGGCCTGTCATACTTATCCCCTATAATCTACCGCCTTGGTTGGTTATAAAGGAGCCATATTTTATGTTGTCCTTACTTATTCTCAGTCCCCATCAACCGAGGAATGAGATTGATATTTACTTGAAACCATTGGTTAATAAGTTGAAGGAGTTGTAGGAAGAAGGTGTAGAAACTTATGATGCTTATAGTAAAGAGCATTTTCAGATGCATATAACTTTGTTGTGGACAATACATGACTATCCTGGATTTAGTAACGTGTCCGGGTGGAGGACAAAGGGTTATCATTCTTGTTACACTTGCAATGATCAACCATATTCAGAAGCTTTGGAAATTAAAATTAGATTCATTAACCATCGAGCTTATTTACCTATGAAACATCGTTGGAGACATAGTCAATTGCATAATGGTTTACTGGAGAAACAGAAGAGATCTTTAGAGTTACAAGTGGGAAAGATACAAGAACAGCTAGATAGAATGCCAAATATAATTTTAGGAAAGCATCCAAGTAACAAAAAGAGACAACTTATTGGGGAGCCAAATTGGTCAAAGGTAAGTATTTTGTACAAGCTTCCATATTGGAAAAATAAGAAGCTTAAGCACAACATTGATGTCATGCATGTGGAGAAGAACATTAGTGAGAGTACTTATGGTACTTTGTTGGGCATTGAGGGGAAAAATAAGGACACTGACAAGGCTCGAATAGACTTGCAAAATATGAACTTCAGGCATACGTTGCATTTGAAACAACGTCTTGATGGATCATATGACAAGCCTTGAGCTTTCTTTTCATTAAGCCCTAATGAAAGGGATGATTTTTATGACTTTTTGAAATCAGTCAAGTATTCGAATGGCTATGCAGCCAACATATCAAGGTCAGTGAATTCAAAAAACAGTAGATTATCTAGTTTGAAAAGCCACGACTGTCATGTGCTACTACAATGAATTCTTCCAATTGGGTTGCGAGGGTTTATAGATAAAGACATTAGTATTGTATTATTTGAGTTGGGCAACTTCTTCCAAGACTTATGCTCAATGACCTTAAAGCGGAGTGAATTGGAGAAACTAGAAGAACGTATAATTCTTATACTATGCAAGCTTAAGAGATTCTTTCCTCCAGCATTCTTTGATGTTATGGTCCATCTTACTGTTCACTTACCTTGAGAAGCAATTCTAGGAGGCCCGGTACAATATCAATGGATGTATCCAATTGAAAGGTAACTAGATCTTTTGATGCATTCATCAATTGCATATTTTCCACGTAGTATAAAATCACATTCTGTGTGTATTTTTCCTCGTAGGTACCTTGGAAAATTGAAAAGATACATTTCCAATCGAGCTCGACCAGAAGGTTCGATTGCAAAGACTTACATTCTTAAAGAATGTATTAATAATTGATCTTTGTATGTTGATGGGATTGAAACTGTGCATAACCGAAGAGAAATAAATGAAGATTTTGGTGAATCTAGTGAAGGATTGATAGTTTTTTCACAGACTGCCCGACCTACAGGTTGTAGGCGAAATGATGGCGACTTGTCTTGGGCATTGCTTGATACTGCTTATTGGTACTTGCTGTATAATAGTCCTGAGCTAGAGCCTTATTTAAAGTATGTGATTTCATATGCATATATTGTTTAATCAAGTTTTTAATATTATTTGCAATGCTTAGCTGAAAATAAATCACTTTACTTTTAACAGCAAACACAAAAGCACATTGCATAATCCTATTGGAGAAGCCATAACTTAAATCCAATGACAAGATTTTCTCAAGTGGTTTAAAGAACGTGTAAGACATTTGAAATTTAATCACACACTAATAAATTTAAACATTTAAATTTATTCGTCATTGCTTATTACTAATAAGATATCACTTGTTGTATGTCATTATAGATGAATAGATTGAAAGTTAACGAGTCATCAAAAGCTACTAAATAGTTATGGTCATTAGCAAATGGTCCTAAGCCACATGTGAAGGAGTACATCGTTTGTATGGTCAATGGTGTAAAGTTCCATAAAAGAGACCTAGACAATCATCGTGTAACCTAAAACAGTGGTGTATGTACTGAAGGGGACCATGAGGGAGAAATGCACGACTTCTATGGTCATGTGTGCAAAATTTGAAAATTAGAGTATATGTTTCGCCATAAAGTTGTTTTGTTCTAGTGTGAATGGTACAATACTAGTACCAATGGTTGAAGGAGAACGATAAGAACCGATGCACACTACACGAGCATTGATGTTATAAGTCGATTGTATCAAAATGACCCTTTTATACTTCCTAGTCATACGAAATAAGTTTTCTACCTTCAAGATACAAAATTATGTGACCCTTGGAAAATCGTGCAATGCATCCAACATAGAGGAGTGTTTGATGTCCCAGAAGTCGGGGGCGGAAAATCCAATGATAATACAGAATATAGTGATGCATTCCAATAAGAAGCAATTGTTGATATTGTCCCAATCAATGTTGAAGACAATATTATTGAGTATTGTATGGGTAATGTTGAAACTGAGGTTGTTCTTGAAGGTGGAACTTCAAGAGACGCTAATCAAAATGAAGAGCATGACATACCTGATGTTGATCTTAATATGGATTATGATATGTAGAGTTTATAACAATTGTCTTAAATGTTATGTGATTGTCTTAAAGTTTTATGCTTGTCTTAAAGTTTTATGCTTGTCTACGTAGCAATTGTTATTAAGATGTTTTGTGCTTATCTTAAACTTAATATGGAAATTGATGTATTTGTTGTGTTGAATTAGTAGCAATTGTGTTCAAATTTAGCACTTGTGAATTGCTTGATATGGATAATGGTGTGGACTATAATATGTAAAGTTTGTAGTAATTGTTATTGAGATGTTTTATGCTTATCTTGAACTTGATATGGATATTAATGTGGTCATTTGTTGTATTGAATTAGTAGCAATTGTGTTCAAATTTTACACTTATAAATTGCTTGATATGGATAATGGTGTGGACTATAATGTTAAGTTAGTAGCAATTGTACTTATCTTTCATGTCAATACATAGTTTCAAAAAATGCCTAAAATGGTCAAATACACTCATAATATACCGAGGTATGAGATGGCAAGATTGGATAGAATGAGGCAAAACCAAGAGATAATTGATGCTTTGGGATTGAAGCACATTTTAACTTCTCTAAAAGATTCTGCTCAGTCCAATTGTGTAAAAGGGAAAAGAAGTAAAGCTAGTGTTGTGGTAGATGATGATTATGTACCACCTATTGATGACAATGAGAATGATGCTAAGTCATCTAACTCTTTAATCTATAAGGTACAATAAATGTTTCATAGGGTACAATAGATAATAACTTTGTTGTTCTATTATTTGTAATGATTTTGTTGTTCCATTATATGTATGTTTCTAGTTACAGATGGCACCAGGACGACTTACACACTCGCGAGGTGAGGCATCTATCCCGGTGGTCCAATCTATGGTTCAATCTACAGAAACACCTCTTGAAGCAAATCCTCCCTCCCAAAGTTCTTTGAGTGTGGAGGCTACCGATGCATTAACTAGCACGACTGGTAATTACATAGAATATACTTAATTGCAACTGCACCTTGTCTTTACTATTGAGATTATACTTAATGTACATAGAATGTATAATTTTATAACATTGATAATTTTTAAATAGGATCTACTAGCAGAAATACCCGTGGAACAACACGTGATATAGCAGTACAGGCACTTGTTGAAAAAAGTGGTAAACTACCAGTACGTATAGCTGCAGAGTATGATGCTCCTATTGGGAAGAATGCGTGCAAGCTTGTCAATCAAATTGGCATACAAGTGCGAAGTAATTTCTCCAGTTACAACGTAAAAAATTGGAAAAGTGTTGATGCTGCTACTAGAGATGTGGTGCTTCAAAATATCACGGTAAATTTATATTAATAACGTCTAACTCGTCTTTGTTGTCACTAAGTATATTAAATTCATATGATAATATTTTTATAATACATATATACTCCATTTTACAAGATCAGTTTGAGCTTAAAAGAGATTCCAACTTGGTAACGAAAACAATAAATACAAAATGTGTAAGATTATTGAGTAGCGGCTCTAACAAGTTGTATCAGACTTATAAAAAGCTTGTACAATCTCATGGTGCTGACTATGCAAAAAGCCACCTAGAAAAGAATGTCACACTTGAGCAATGGACTGGACTTATTAAAGGAAAATGGACCAATACGGACTGGCTGGTAAATTATTTATGTGTATATTATTATTATCCAATATTTATTATATTATGTTGTCAAATGATTAGATTAATACTTAGATGAAGTAAATGTATACTGTTTTTTTTATGATCTAATAAATATCTTGAATGTTCTTTATTAGGAAAAATCAAGAATTAACTCTGAAAATAGAAGCAAAACTTCAGGCAAACATAGATGCGGGACAAAGGCACTTGCTGTTAGGGTTGATGAGGAGGTACGTGTTTTTTCATTTTCTTAAACCTTAGTATATTACATGTTGTGATTAATTAACTATAAATAACTAACACTCGAATGTTAATTAATTAGACAAATAATAATGGTGAAGTTCCTGAATTGGCAAAAGTCTACAAAGATGTTCATTTTAATCCAAACACAAATAAGTGGTTACACCATGAGGATGAAGTAACATATGCATGTTTATCATTCCATCCCTGTTATTCCATCCTTATCATGTTTGTAAAGCTATTACATATGTAGTATTAATGTTGTAATTGTTGTTTTTTTTTTCCCCCTCTTTCAAATGGTAGGAAACTATTCTCAAAGTGCAAGAGGATCATTGTCAAGATCCTAATGCAATTCCCCTTACACAAGAAGAAATCTTAAACTTGGTTTTTAAGAAAAAATCTGGTATTGTAAAAGGACTTAGCATGAGACCTTCTTCTTCTCTAGTAACCACTACCTAATCTAGTTCCTCGGTAAAGTATATTCATTGGTTAAAAAATGAGATAATTGAGCTCAAAGAGGCAAGAGTTCGGGACGAAGAGGAGCGAGCTAAGGAGCAAGAGGCGCAAGCTAAGCAAGATGAGATCCAAAAGAATATTCTTAATTTTTTGAGAAGTAAGGGTTATGATGACAGTTTTAACTATGGAGGTGGTTCATCTTCAAGTTAAATCACTTCTTGGTTAGTACTTTATCTTTAAGTTAAAACACTTCATTTTTTATGTTATGTATCATTTGAAACTAACTGTTAGAGATGTTTTTTTTTATAACATAGTTAATGTTTTTACTTTACGATTTTAATGTAGTAGTGTTTTTATATTTGTGCAGATTTCTTATTGGTGGCTTTAGGGGATTTACTTTTGGCGTTATTTGAAGACATATGAGGACATCTTTTGGCTTTAGGGGGTTCTAAATATATTATGCTACATTTTTTGTATTGTTATAAAACATCTTAAGCTATTGTATGTGTTGCAAACAATTATTGTATAGAAGGAGTTTGAATTTGATACTTGTTTTAATTTTAACTTGTGGAATGTATGGATCGATTTTTTATAAATGTGTTGTTGAAATAAATGTGTTAATCAAATGTGAGGTTTTAATAATGTAATGACAAGTTACAGGTTAATATCAACGTCATGAAAATAATAAAAACAAAAAATAAGTTTTAGTGACGAATTTTTTCGTCACAAATATGGCAACAAAAAATTGTTTTAGTGACGAAATATTTCGTCACTAAATGCAGTGGAATTTTGTAAGAAATGGTTTTAGTGACGAGAATTGTCGTTGCTATATGTGCATGGATTTTCTTAAAAATAGTTTTAATGACGAATTTTTTCGTCACTATATGTACCCGAAAATAGTTTTAGTGACAAAATTGTTCGTCACTAAATATGATTTAATAAACTGAAATAGTTTTAGTGACGAAATATTTTTGTCACTAAATACTGTTTTTAGCGAGGAAAACATTTAGCGACGAAACGTTTTCGTCGCTAAAAGTTTTTTTTTTTTAACAAATCGGACTTTTAGTGATGAAATTTTTCGTCACCAAGACTTTTAGCGATAGGGCTACAGCAACAAAACGAATTTCGTCAATAAAAGTCCAATTTCATCACTAAAGGTTCTTAGTGACGAAAAACTGGACTTTTAGTGATGAATTTTTTCGTCACTAAAAATACATTTTCTTGTAGTGTCAATGTAGGAGTTTGTGCTCGATTTCAAGCGCACCCAAAGAGTCACATTTGACAATAGTCAAACGAATTATCCGCTACATAAATGGCACATCTGACTATGATATTTGGTATTTAAGAGACTTGAATGCGTGCCTAGCTGGATATTCTGATGCCGACTGGGCCAGGTGCATTGATGATAGGAAAGACACTTCTGGTGAGTGTTTTTATCTTGGAAATAACTTGGTGTCGTGGATGAGGAAAAAGCAAAATTCAATTTCTCTATCAACAGCTAAAGCTAAGTACATTGCAGCGGCGAGTAGTTATGCACAATTATTATGGATAAAGAAGCTTCTTCATGGTTATGGAATTACTCAAGACACTATGTGTGTATTCTGTCATAATACAAGTGCCATAAATTTGTCAAAAAATCCAGTTCAACACTTGAAATCAAAGCATATCGAGATCCGGTACCACTTCATTCGAGATTTGGTAGAGGAAAAGACTGTGCATTTGGAGTTCATCAACACTGACAATCAGAAGGCAGACATATTTACTAAACCTCTTAATGGTCTGAAGTTTGAGTCTTTGCGTAAGACCATCGGTGTCGGTATCATTCCTTGAACTCTATCTCATGTGTGAACCTTTTTGCTCTTTGTTGCATACTGTTGTTTAGGTCTTACATGTTTAGTTCGATCATGTTTCTTTTACAAGCTTTTGCTTTGTTCTTGTTTTTGTTCTGCTTTTGAGTGTGTTCAAAAATTCAAAAACTCATAAAAATTGAAAAATCTTCAAAATGTTTGATCGCTTGTGTTGTGTATATCATTTGTGAGTTTGGCCTAATACCTTCATACTAATAGCATAATGCATTTACGAGCTTAACTTGTTTTGTATGCACATTTATCTATGTGGAAGAAATCTTGAAAACTATGTGTGATTGTTGTAAATAAATCTTCAAGTTTGTCATGAATTATTGGTCAATAGTCTTGATGGTCTTGATACTTGCATAGACTTGTGCCTATATCTCTTCACACTTTTTTTTTTTTTTTTTTTTTTTTGCAAAAGAGCTCACTAAATGTAAATCTCCAAAATGAAAAGAAATATTGAGATTTTTTTTTTTTTTTTTTTTTTTTGCAAAAGAGCTCACTAAATGTAAATCTCCAAAATGAAAAGAAATATTGAGCTACAAAAACATGTCACACATACTAGTATTTGACTAGGAAAAAGGGAAAAACGACTTTTGTTTTGAAAAAAGTATGGTGCTCAAAAAGCCAAAGGCTAATTCTAAATGTTGATATATCAAAAATATCAAGCACCGATCTCAAAAAGAGATGTATTATCCAAAATGGATCAAATGTTATGATTTATGCAAAAGTCAAATGAAAAGCTTCTAAGATTTGTAATCAATTTGTGGGAGGTCATATATGTTCATTTCTATAATTGAGATAGACCACTTGATTTAGTACCAGTTGTGTATGACTTGATTGAATTGATCATTGAAGCTTCACTCTCGTTTAAGGACTATTTCACACTTGATACTCACCCACAACACACAAGACTTTGATTCAATTAATGCTTATCTTATTTGTGTGATTGTACATGTTCAAATGTGATGTGTATGCTCAAGTACTTGTTGATCAAACTCAAAAAGATTTTTGAGTGTTTTATATATTTTTGAATGTGATTTTATACTTTCGTGTCTTTAGTTTTTGTTCAAAATGCATGTTTGTGTTTTTCTTCAAAAACTGGTTCAAAAAGTGTTTCGCGAGAAGCTCACGACTTAGAGCTTCCTGCAAAAAGGATTTAAGGGAAATAAAACTTTTGGTCATTTCACACAGAGACTCTCGCTACTGCCTCGCAAGTATTTCACGACTAAACACTTTTCACAAAATGTGTTTTAGGCAAAAACTGGAATTTCTTCAAATTCAGACAGAAACTCTCGCGACTGTCTCACGACTGATTTGCGACTTAAAGCTTCTCGCGAAAGTTTTTGTACTTCAATGGCCATTCCCGTGACTGTCTCGCAACTGCCTCGCTACTGTCTAACCCGCAAAAATGCTTGTTTTTAGTTTTATATTGCAGATGTGACAGTTTTTCAAAACATTCCCATTTCCCTCACTAAGCCTCTCTCAAACCCTTTTCAACCCAAAATCACATTTTACTTAAACCCCATCATTCTCAAGCCTATTTTCTGCATTTTCAACTTCAAGGTATGTTTTCTAAAACTTTTTCTTCATGTTTTTGTAAGATTATGTAGTTATTTGAGTTAGGGTTCCAAAAATTTGGGGATTTTTTGAAATTGGGTTAGGGTTCTTTATTTTGTGATTTTTTTAAAAATCTTTCATTGGGCTGTGTCCCATTTGTTGTTTGTACATCTGTGTTGGCCCCTTGAGGCATTTTAGCATGTATTGAGGCAAGTTTTCACCATTTTCATGCATTATTCATAATTGTTGTGCATTGTTGCATATTAGGTGTTTGACAGAATGTCCGAATGACATCTCTGTGTTGAATTGGACTCAACTGAGTTCCAATTCTTGATTTTGGTCTTGAATGATCATGTTTACTTTATTTTGGTCAATGGTTGTGTTTTTTACACACTTTGTCCATTTTGTGCCTCAATGTCATGCCATGCACACACCTAGGCACCCTCTAGGCATACTCATGCATCAGCACATGCACACATATGCACACACATACACACCTACTTAATTTCATGCATTGTGTCTATGTTTACATGTTTAAACTATTTTAGCATGTTGTTTTGAGTTATTTATGCTCTATTTTAGGTTATTTTACCTTTTCTTTGAACTAACTTGAATCTAATCAAGTTTTGTGTTCTATTTTGTTTTTTTGCACATGTTTCTGGTTTGCTCTGTGTAATTGTGTAGATGTCCCCTACTAAACATTCTGCGACCAAGAAATCCACAAAACGTCCTCACACTGATTCTGACAATTTCAAGTCTACTGATACTGATATGAAATACAATGATTGCTACAAAAGAGCAACAATTATTATGGAGAGGGTGGTCCAACTAGAAACCCTTGAGGATACCTTCAAATATTAAGGTGTTCAAAGAAAGGACTTGGACCAAGCTGTTGAACCCGGTTGGGGTTGTGTACTCAGAGATCATTCGAGAATTTTTCTCAAATGCTACTGTGGAAAAAGACAATACAGTTTGCTAGGTGAGGCATAAGGAATTCATAATTACAAGGGATAGTATTCAAAAAATTTTGGAGATTCATCCTCCCTCTCAGCCAATCTCAATTCAATATGAAGATAGATTGGGCTCCACTGAGGAGATGATAAAGATACTTGGTGGTACACTGAAGAAGACATCCATAAATACAATTCGATTTTCACCGAAGATGAGGACATTGTCTTATGTGATGATCCATAACCTGTATCCAGTCACCAACCTTACCACTTTATCTGCTCCAAGGACAAGATTTCTGTATTATCTTTTTACCCACAAAGAGATAGATATTTGTGGACATATATTCCATGTGTTGAAAAAAAGCATTGAGAAGTAGAATTCAAGGATTGTAATGCCCTTTCCCTCACTGATTATGGGCCTAATTGCGAAGACAAAGCTGAAACTTCCGAGTGGTCTCACTGTGGTTCAGAGGGACTATCCCATTGGTGCACACACAATCATTAGGAGCACAACTCATATCAAGGGCTCCAAAACAAGTGTGTATACAATACCACAAGATTGTGTTGAAGACGTGGGTTGGGTGGAGATACAGAGGAGGAGATTGACAGATTCACTTCTACTCTAGAGCCTTCAACTTAGCCATTATCTTCAACACCAGCACGAGGATTAGACAAACTCAATCACCTACTAGCAAAAATGGACCAGATGTCTTCAGTACTTGACTCCCATGTGAAGCACACCGCAACATAGTTTGCATACCTCCAAGGACAGATCACTGCATTGTCTTAACAAATCAATGACATGTCCATGGCATGGGGATCAGATTCAGAGTCTGGTCAGTTCTAGCCCTTTGGCCATTCCGGTCAAAAAGGGGGAGAAAATTTTGAGGGGGAGCTAAGGAAGAGCTTGCACAGTGTTAGGGGGAGCATAGGTTTAGGCTTAGAAACATTTGTTATTGGTTCATAGGCGGTTTAGTTTCATTTATGTTTTGGTTTAAACTGTTTTTAGTCTTTGTATCTACTGGTTTTTGTTTTCAATTTTTATTGTTACTGCTTTTGTTTAAAGTTTTAAATACTCTGTTTTTAATTTCAGCTTATTTTCAGTATTTGTGATTATCTCTATGCTTTGTAGCATTTTTTTTTTGTACTTTTAAGATATTTCTAATATGTCTTAAGTACCTCACTCTTGTGCCCTAGTAGGATCTTGTATCCTAGATGCAAATACTTCATGTATTTTGCATTGGTTGAGTGTTGGACATGCAATTGATCCTTGGATTGTTCTTAATTGCATTGCATGCCCGGATGAGCATCTATTGCTAAATGTCCGTTGTATTCATTCTTTAATGACTGTTTTTGTTTGATCAAGATATGCTTACACGTTTTATAATGTTTACAAATTTGATCGCACTTTACTTGCTCATATACGTACCTTGTGTTCAACTTGTCATAAACTTAATGAAAGTTTTGTTTGTGTGCAAGTGTTTCAAGTTCCAGGTATATACATGCAAGTGTTTCACAGCTTCCAGATTAGGTGTGAGTGAATTTTGTCACTGTTCCCAAACTCACGTTTAAGTCTAGAGTTTGTTTTAGGGGTTTTGTCACGAAATAGCCAAAGAAGGAGATTGTAAAATTGTTATTTACAACTATGTGTTTTGTTGGCTTTTATTCTGTGCCAAATTTTATTATAATTATTGTTCAATCTTTTGTACCCTATATTTATTGTGGGATTTGATTGTAAGGGTTGTGTGATATAGAGAGAGAGTGTGAAGACTCAACCAATTGAAGACTAAAGAGTTTTTGCGGGTATCTCGCGAGTAAGGCCTTCCCGTAATACAACCGCGAAATATTTTGTTATGCCAGCCTATCCATTTTGATACACATTTTCTGTGCCTACACTATTTATACCCACATTACCCACAAATGTTGAGGAGTGCTTGTGAGAGAAAATCCTAGCCAAACACCTTGAGAATTAGAGATTGTTATACCCACAATCCTCTACACATTTGCTTGTGGAATTTCCTTAACTCCTACCTCTCCATTTCTATTCCATTGAGAGGTTGTTAGCCCAAACACTTACCACACCCTTTCAGAGTGTCAAGTGAAGTTTTGGTGTTGTTGAGAAGCATTGGAAGAAGCCAAGGATGGCAGATGCAACATAGAGCTTGTTGCGAGATCCGAAGAGCTAGACAAGACACGGTTCCGAGAAGTCTTGTTGGAGTAGGAGCTTGGAGGGCTTAGGTACATCAGGTATTTTAGGCTTGGAAGGTCTCTTGCTAACCCATGTATCCCAACTGATTGTCTAGTAGATCGATTACTGCTTGAAGGGCAGCGAAGAGGTTTTTCGCTGAGTTCTTCGGTTTCCTCTTCAATAACACATCGGTGCATTATCTTATGTTTGCATCTTTCTTCCCTACTCTTTTACTTTCTATTTTACTGCTGTGTTGCTTTGATTATGAATTAGAGTAACTTGTTTGTTTATCCGCTCGCTTTTACACTATTCTGCACTTAGTATTAAGTTAGTGTAAAATCAATTGAGTCGTAACTTTTAATTGGGGGTCTAAACAGCTCTTGTGTTTTCAACACATTTTTGAGCTTTAAATTTACCCAAACCATAACTTATCGATTTGTTTTCCGTTTCACTCAATGGAGATATCTCACAATCCAAACTAACCTAAGCTCCATGCCGATCTAAGAGTGAGGACCGTTTGGTTCTCCCAAAAAAAAAAAAACATCTATGCTCCGATCTAAGAATAAGGAAGGATAGAGAGACTGAGATCTACGGATTTGACGATCCAAACCCAAAAATTGATGCGTTAGCTATGGGTTCAAAAGGGTTTTTCAGTTTGGGTTTTTCTTTTATGCTAATGATTGTTTTTTCAAGAGTGTTAGGGGAGATGGTTTTAGGGACTAACATTTTTGAGAGATGTGTTTTTAGGGAAGGAGAGTTTTTTTATTATCCGATTCTAGTTTTAGTTGATAGAAGAAGTGTCAGGTGGATAAATAGTGAAAAATACCTTCTTCTTTTTTCTTTTCTTTTTTTTAATTTCTGGGTTTATGTTCTTGGATTTGAGTTTGTGTTCTTGTTGTTCTTGTTCAAGACACACTTAGATCTCAATTCATATGATTTTTAATTTTTAATTTTTTTATTTAGTTAAAATTAATAAATTAATTTTTTTAATTAAATGCTGATGTGTCATTTTTTAATGCCAAAAAACATTTTTTATTATTAATTTAGGCCACGTGGATATTAATTTAGGATTATTTATTCCTGCCGTTAGCCACATCAGCTTTCTCTGTTTTTGATGTAACAGTAGGGACCAAAACGAGAAGCGTTTTTCAGGATAGAGAGTGAAAGCGGTAAAAATAAAATGTAAGAACTAAAATGGGAATCGCCTGAAAATGTAGGGACTAAAATGTGCTTTTTGCCATTTTACATCCTCAGAATCTGCTTTAACTATTTTACCATTCCATTTTACAACTCATCCAATATCTCAGTTTCTATTTTTACATACAACTCATTAAAATAATATAAACTAAACCATCAAATAAAATAAAAAAATTAATAGATATTTATGAGAAGAGAGAGAGTGATTAAAATATATTTTTATCTTTACACAACCCATGAATGGTAGGTTGTATAAACACAAACATACTGTTCACGGTTGCTAAAAATTTTTAGTAACCTACACTCGAGTAAAGCTCAATTTGAGCAGGTGGGTTGCTAAAATAGCAACTGGAGAGTTTTACAACCCCAATGCTAATGCTCTAACTAATTAGTAATTAAATGGGCAAATAATTTTATGTACCTAACTCATTTATGTCCAATCCAAACCTACCAATTTGATACCTAACTTCGGCCTTGTTTCTCGAACTGTTTCACCTCTTAGGCTCTGTCGTAGCCTTTAGAGCTACTCATGATGGTGGCCACAGGGCATGTGGCATCATAAAGTGGCTTCCAATTCCACGTTGGAGCAAAATTGAAGCCACTTCCACTTTGGAACAAAAATGAGGCAGTAACAAAAGTAGTTATTATTGCTTTGCTATCACTGTTGAGTGTTAATAATAAGGATTTTACTCATTTATGCCTTAAGGTATATATTAGTAAACTAATTTAGAAAAATTTTTGTGAAAAAAGAAAAAGTGGTTAACTATTTTGACAATTTTTTTAATTTCTCATAAATTTTTTTCTAAAATTGATAATTAATGTATACTCTAAGAGTATGCATTAATTGGATTATAAAGCTTTCTTTTATGGTGGATTGTGAGAGTTATAGGACAAAAAAGTGTTCAGCTTTGCCGATGAATTGGGTGTTAAAGAGCAGAGTTTTAGACTTGCAAGACAAATGGTAAGTGTAGAACACGGGCATAATTTGCCAAATAGCGTAATATTTAAAAATATTTAAGAAAAAACCATAGAGTCAAACTTATTTAATTATATAGCATTTTTTGGAACTCAAGCATGTCAAACTTGGGTTTTAAGTTAAACTCGAATTTACTAAACTCGAGTTTCAAGCATTATGGCAATTGATCAAACATAATATTTGAAACTTGGAACTTGTGTTTGACAAACACGAATTCAAAAAAGAGTAATGTTAACGAGTGTTGTAGGGCATTGGTTAACAATCTAATTAAAAAAAAAAATTATGAGAAAAGAAAAAAAAATAATTAATGTTTTGACAATTTTTTTCATTTTCTATAAAAGTGATGTCAAAAATTTTTTTAAAATGAATTCTTAACCAACATCTCAATGACACTCGTTAACATTTTCTTTCCAAAAAAATGATAAATAACTAAATAAGTTTGGTAAGATGTTATTTAGCAAATTTTTTCAAAAATCGTGGTATTTAGAAAATTTTTCCGTAGAACACGAGTTGTCAACTTTTCTGGGCCAAAAGTAGACAATTGATGATGTCATTGTTACCTAATTTGCCTTAATTGGTGATCAGTGATTTCCCAAGTGTCAGTGTCCAATGCATGCATTCTGCTGGGCCAGACAATTTTATTGCTGAACGTCAATGCCGATATGCATTCGAGGCAGTGTACACAAGCTTGAAATCATTATAATAATAATAATTAGTCAATGATCTGAGCAATGCAAGGAATAAATTCTTATGAAAATATAGTTTATATATATTAGTTAAAAATGAATAAAAATCAATATTTATTATATGAAATAAAGATACACATATTTTGAAAAGAAAAAAAAAAGAGCAAATTGTGTGTGTGTGTATATATTTCTACCATTATTAAACTTTTATGAAATATGGAACAACAAAATACAACAACAATATTGACAAAAAGAAATTTCTAAATTTCACCGAGGCTTTTGGTGAAAGAAAAAGCAAATAAAGTAATATTAAAATAACATTCTATAACACAAATTATTCATCCAACAAAACAAAGATGTAAATGAGAATAAAAAAATCACGATGTTTTAGTGACATCCATTACCTCTTAGCTTCCTTTTAGCATTTACTCCATCAGTAAAAATTCTACATTCTTCATAAGATGTTACACAAACAATACCAAAAAAAAACACAATCACAAACACAAACAAAAAATATTAATGAAAAAAAGTAACTACAAAATAGAAATTCATGTAAAAGATACTTGGGACTTGAGGAAGAAGGGTTTGTAAAAACAAAAGGGTAGAAATGGTAGAAAGAGAAAGGGAGAGAGAGTAAACCGCATAGAAGGTTTTAGTGTAGTGCTATATATATATATATATATAGTATGTTAGTTTGGTTTAAAACTATGCACATTGTTGAGTAATAGTTGATTTAAAACTCTTTAGTTTGCTAAGGAGTTGTCGGTTTTGACTCTCATTTTGACATAATAAATAAATTAATAAAAAAATGTTAAGTAAAATTGTGGGACAACCAAAACTTATGTGGCAAATTATTAAAAGGTCAACTAATAGTCAAACTTCTTTAGTTTGGCTTAAAATTCTCCATGTTGTTGAGTAATAGTGGGTATAAAATTTTCCATGTTACTAAGTTGTAGTCGATTTGAAATTCTCTATGTCGTTCAGTAATAGTTTATTTAAAACTCATCATTTTGCTGAGTAGTAATCTATTTAATAAAAAAAAAATGATGTGTAACATTGTGGGACTACCAAAACTTATGTTTTTTGAAACCTAATCCCAACACGAGTATCTCTAGACTCTACTATGCAATCTAATTAAAGAAATTAAAAAATAAAATAAATTAATGAAAGCCCTCACGTGTTCTCTCCATATGGAGATGTGTTCAATCAATTTATACTTTGATCTCAATTCTTCAATGTATCTTATGTCCTATTATTATCCTATTTTGTAAAAGATTAGAGATATACTACCTATTTTCCCCAACTTCAATAGGTTTATGATTACCCTTGTTCCAATATCACAGCTAGATTGTAACCTCACATAAAGAAGACAAACATCGACATTATCTAAGTGTTTTATATGTCGTGGGATTTCAATGTTAGTCTAGGACTTGGGAAGTCATCTAATATGAGATTGTAAAATTGTATCAGGTACAAATATAATATATATATATATATAACAAACAAAAAAAAACAAAACAAAAAAAAATATAGGAGAAAAACCATCAAGTAAAAACAGAAGTATTAGAGAAACTTAGATGAAAAAAAGGGACATACCAAGATTAGGGTTTGTTAGTTGTAGATTTAGATTTGTAAAAGCACCACCTTTAGTACCACGATACTTGTCCTGGGCCTCCCATCAAGCCTGATGGGCAATCAATAAGCATTGATTTGGGAGTGTTGGTTGGAATGTAGGGACTATCACAGAGCAAGGAAGAGAAGGGAAGAGTCTTACATTTATGGTCCATTTGGATTGAGGGAGAGGAAGAGGGAGTGGGAGTGGAGTTGAGTAAAGTAGAGTAGATTTAGCACAAAATTAGCTTATTTTAGTCAACTCTACCCTACTCCCCTCCACTCTCCCTCCTTCCCCCCTCCATCCAAATAGGCCGTTAGGGTTTGAGAAGCGACGATTATTCTAACCTCTAACGTTTAGGTTTGAGGAGGGATGATACTTAAAAACCAATTAATTAATAAACTAAAAACCAAATAATAAACTAAATTTAAAAAATAATAATAAGGTGTAGATTGGTGAGACATTTTAAATTGTCAACAAAAAGTTAAAGGTTTCGATTTTATAGTATATATAGATAATAATTAAAAATACAAATACAAATCCAAAGAATTTATAGTGATTATATACTGTACCTAAAAAAATTTATGAGTCATTACATTTAGTATTTTATTTTGCTTTTTAGGATGATACATTAACAAACTATAGTTTGTGTAAATTTAAACTTTTAATTTTTAGCATTTTTTATTTTTATTTTTATTTGTATTGAAAGGAAGATATAGGCACATTAATCAAATCTATTATTATTATTTTTTTGTATATAAAAAAATATAGACAAACGGTAACCAATTAACCTTTTTTTTTTTTTTTACAAGATAGAATTTCTACTCTAACTTAATCTAAGTGTCTATGTATGTGAAGCTCCTCTTAGAGGCTTGAACCGCGGTCCTTACCCCCCACACCCCACAAGCACTTATACTTGTAGAGTGACCACTGCACAAAGGGTGCGCGGTGGTGGTAACCAATTAACCTGATTTGTGATTTGATTGACCCAATCCACTTGCAATTTATTTAGGACAATCCGTTTTCGACCTGATCCAATCTCTCAACAAGGACATGTTTGTGTTGTTATCTTTTAGGGATATTGCGACGTTGGGCTTGATATAAGCGTTTTTGTAGTGTTCATAATACTTATTGTACGTGTATTTTGGTGTGTCAAACAAACTACTTGCTAGTTTGAACACGATAGAAAACACATTGATTGATGAAGATCAAGTTCATTGTGTGTAGGGGTGGCAAAATTGGATACGACCCATGACCTCGACATGACACGAAATTAGCAGGTTATGGGTTGAAACTTATTGGGTTTGTGTCATATTTGGATTGACACAACTAACTCATTTAATAAACGGGTTGGGTTAGTGTCTATCATATGAAACTCGTTTGACCCGTCTAACCCATTTAATTTAATAACATTTTACTAATATATCCTTCAAACCCTAGGTATATAAACTTATTAATTGTTGTGGCTTATTTTCTTTGACATATTATGATTGATTATTTGTAATATTAAGATATACTTTAGTTTTGAATGATTATTTATGATGAAATTACTCGTTAGTTATGAATTTTATATTAAAAATATTTATATGTTTGGTTTTTCATAATTTATATTAACTTGGTTCATACTAATATTTGTTTGTTCTTTTCGTTTTGATAAAATTTGATAAACAGGTTGATATGATTAACCCGTTTAATAAATGGGTTGTGTTATTGTTGAGAAATCTTGACCCGTTTAATAAATATGTCGAGTTATTGTTGACTCATATAGTTGGATACTCATTAGTTAACATGACACGAACCCGACACGTGAACACAAATTGCCACCCCTAATTGTGTGCAAGTTAGAGATGTAATTAAATGAAGTTTATGATGGCCAAAGTGCAGGACCAGCTGTAACCGGAGTTGTCAGATATATAGAACAGAGCAACGCCCAAGCGTTACTCCAAAACGTACACTGAAGTAATGCTTTGGGTGTCACTCCATTCAACAATGGGATGATTTCAATATATACAACCGGTCCCATTCCTTTGGATGATAAAACATTAACCATTACATTATACAAAAAAAAAAAAAAAAAAAAAAAAAAAAAACATTAACCACCAAGAACAGGAAAGTGCTCTCTCAATGTGTACACTGTTTATAAGGCTATTTGGCTGTGAATTTTGTCGTATCTCTCAAGAGTGGAGCATCATCAGTTACGAGTTTGGGCATTGTACTAAAATATACAAGCTAGAATGAAGGCCAGTATTAAATTATTGGTATTCATGGATGCTAGCTTTGGACGAAGAAAATCAACTATATATCCAAAATTTGTGCCATTGTTGCTTCAATCTGAGAGAGTCAATTACCAAAAAAACGAAAGGTGATTTATTAAATTCCATTATGTGTAGTACTGTTAACACTCGTCCTTCTTGATAATGTGAGACTAGTTAATAGGTTTGATTTTGATAGTTACTCTGCAGACTTCACTTGAATGGTCACTTTCTTGCATGTACGAGTCGAGCTTGTCCTCCAGGCTGCATGCAGCAGATATTTTTTTTAATAAACAGCAGAAGATTTGGCTGAAATCAAAAGAAAGTGACTAGACTACATTAATTTTTGTTGTTGACACTTGACTGTCACAGAATAGATTATTATTATTATTATTTCAATTCATTGTACATTTCAAGTTGGGTGTCCACGAATTAATTCAGGTCGAGTTTGTGCTCAATTCAGACTCAACTTGATCACTTTAAGAGGAGGCAGAACTGAACCTGCCATTGACGAGGAAGGAACGGCAGTTCACAGAGACAGAACTAAGTTGAGGCTGAGGGGGCCATGTCCACCTACTACCCCCCCCCCCCCCTCCCCCTCCTCCCAGCCTTTGAAATATTCACATTTAGTATATATATTCACACACAAAATTTTACTTTTGTCCCTAAGATTATAATGTACTTCACCCCTTCTCCCAAAAAATTTACAAGTTGACTCATGAAATCCCAAAAAAGAAAAATTTATAAAATTCAACATTTTTATCTAGATGTCTTAAGAATATCGAGAAAAACTTTTAGACAAACATTGTACAATTTACAAATCCAGATAACAAGAAAAATCTAGAAAAGAATTCACAAATCTAGATAATAAAGCTTTATTATTTATATATTTAGTTAACCCTCCATTATCCTGTAATTGTTTAACAGCTATCATATTTTTTTTACTATTTTTTCAAACTTGCAACTTTTGAAAGGAAAAGATCTTAAATCTTTATGCTATCTCACCAATAAATGTCTCTCTCTTTTTTTGGCTCAATATTAATGCATGACCATGATTAGACATTATTTTAGTTTTTTTTTTTTTTTTTAGTGTAATGTTTGACATGAATTTGAACTTTTACGTTTTAACTATATTTTTTTCTAAGATTTTTTTTTTTTTAACTATAATTATTATAATGCTAGAGATACTTTTTTTTTTTTTTTTTTGCAAAAAAAAAAAAGTTATAAGTTGTTGTTCTGGGTAATTTTTACTGGTTCTCATCTGTACTTTCCACTAATATCACTTTTTCACTTACCAATAATTTTTTACCACATTAGTAGTTTGTAAAAATTTTTGTATAAAAAAAGTATATCTCTAGCATTTTTCTTATTTATATAGCATTACGAAGATGTTAGGAATACAATTATGAGAAAAGAATAAGTATATTCATTTTTTTATTAAAAGAAATTATAAAGAATAAAGAATCAATTCAACCTCAATCCCATGTTGATAAAATCAAAATGTGTTAATTGAGCTACAAAGAATTTAATTATAAATTTCTACTATTGATTTATTTTATCAAAAAATACAAATAATTCAAAAACTAATGCTAATAATGCATTGTTGCCAACCTCTAGTATTAATATTCCAATATTTGAGAATTTTTGAACAAAGAACTTTGGCCCCCCAAGTTTTAATCGTGGTTCTGTCCTTGGCAGTTTGGATGGCTTGTGTCCCAACTAATGGTTGTCACTAGTGCATTAACTCAAGGTTGCCAGCCTTTCCTTTTCTTTTTCTTTTTTCTTTTTTTTCTTTTTTTAGGATCTATTTAGATACCGCTTATTACTGAAAACTAAAAATTGAAAACACTATAGCAAAATAATTTTTAAATATATAAATAGTGCCGTGGGACCCAAATTTATATTGAAATTTGAGTTTGGATGACTTTTGTATCACATTAACAATGTCATGCGACCCTAAAAAACGCAAAACGCAGCACTGAAATAATTTTCAGTGTTACGCAAATGAACACTTAGGGTGTGTTTAGATACCACTTGATAGATCTTTGGAAATCAATAGGCTAAAAGTCTCAAGCGTTGATGATCTTAAGGCTGAGTCCTGAAAAAAAAAAAAAAAAAAAAAATCAGAGGAGACCGGTGGAGGCCGACCAAGAATTCTCCGATGGTAAAGTCAGTGGGTTTGTAATTCCAAATAAAAATGAAGCCTTTTTGGGATTTTTATTTTTTTTGTGGAAAGATGTCTCAATAACCTACCTTATCATTGGTGAATGCTTATATAGCACTCATCTTGGGACGGTTATTTGTTTGGTAACTGCTTCTATTGTTGAGGAATTTCAGAAGACTCAGAGGTAACTTCCATAACTGCTATGGAAGTTATATTATTTGGGTGTTTTCCATAACTGTCACTAGTGCTATAGTGACGAATTGTACCCCTTCGTGTTCCGGGCAAAAAGCTAGTCCAAAAATTGTATAGGAACTTAGAATGTATGTAGCTCGTCCAGGCGCGTTGGACGAGTCACCTAAGCCTGGATGAGCACGTTATTACACAGTTCTACGTTCGCTTCTCTTGCTGTTTCCCTTGGACGACCTCTATGGACGAGTTTGGAGTTAGTGTGTTTTAATACACTATCACCGCTTATTGCTAAAAATTGAAAATACTATAGCAAAATAATTTTTAAATGTGTGAATAGTATTTTGGAACCCAGTTTTAACTTAATTTTTGCATTTTTCTGTGCTTGTGGGTCCCGTGAACAATGCATGGGATCCACATTTAAAATGCCAAACGCAAATTATTTTGCTTTTCATTACAATCCAAACATACACTTAGGGTATGTTTGGATACCACTTATTTTGCTAAAAATTGAAAACACTGTAACAAAATAATTTTTAAATATGTGAATAGTGTTGTAAGACCCATTTTTAATGAAAGTTTTGGTGAAAAAAGAAGTTTGTGGGTCCTGTGAATAGTGCATGCGACCTACTGGAAAAGAAAAAAACACGCTTCTCCCAAAAAAAACTGAACGCAAACGCAAACTCAAAGAAGCTCAATCCAAACGGGTATTTAGTAAACACTTGGATGCAGCTGAAATGATTTTTCAGCTACATCCAGCGTCTGTCAATGAGTTTGTGCACTATTCACAGGATTGACAAACCTCTTTTTCCAGCAAAACTTTCATTAAAAATGGGTCCCACAATACTATTCACACATTTAAAAATAATTTTGCTACAGTATTTTCAGTTTTTAACAATAAGCGGTATCCAAACAAACCTTTATTATTATTTTTTTTTAATCCATTGTACATTCCAAGTTAGGTGTCTACGAATTGATTCGGTCAAGTTTGTGCTTAACTTAGACTCAACTCAATCACTTTATATGGGGGCAGAACTGAACCTGCTATTGACCAAGAAGGAATGGCGGTTTGGATGGCTCGGGTCCCAACTAATGGCCATCAAATGTCAGTCTAAGTCAATAAATTAAAATAGCAAGTGATGGGTTAACAACAAATTACATCTATGGTTCGTCTAGTGGAGTCGTCCATAATGACCAGTTAGCCAAACGACCAGGCCATCTCAGATTCGTCCAGAGATGTCGTCCTTGAGTATTTACCAATTGTGTAAAGCTAGTAATTGAGTCGAAAGAGTCGTCCATATGCATTGCACATGGACGACCGCACGATGGCAGAACAAAGAGTCGTCCATAAGCATTGCACATGGACGACTATGCAACACTTAGCAAATTCTAGAGCGGTTAATCAACCCGTGTTCATCGCCGCCAATTCCTCCCAAGTACGTAACTTCCAGCGGTGGTTATGATTTCTCTAGCCGTTGAGGAAGTTATGTCCGGATTTCACAAATTTGGGGGAAGTTATTGAACCAATAAACCGCCCCAAAGTTCCCTATATAAGGATCAGTCTGAACCAAACAAAGGTACGAAATTCTGAGATTTTTACTCCCAATACAGTTAGAACTCCATTCGAGAGAAGATACTAACTTAGTCATCGGAGGGTCTTAGGCCGGTCCACCCCGGTCTCCTTTGATATTTTGTTTATCTTTCAGGCCTTTACTACCACTTTGAGCCCATCGAAGCCGAGTTCTGCAGCCTATTGATTCTGTTCTTCATCAGTTGGCGCCATCTGTGGGAATAGGTATTATCTGAAAACTTTAAGTTTGACAGCCTATTCTTCTCCGACAAAAGGCTGTATGGTTCGGACTAGATCAACGGCCACTAGCCCAGGCCACCAAGAGAGTAGGGATGCTTCCAGCCATCCCAACCGAGATCGCCAATCAGCGCCTGACATACAACCTCCTTCCATCCAACACATACAGTCCATGGCGGCCGCCATGGCGGAGATAACTTGTCAGAATCAAGAGTTGACTAGGGAGATAGAGAGGCAGCGTCGTGAAGGGCATGTAGAAGAGTAAGCCCGAAGTCAAGAAGATAGAAGGGGAAATGCTGAGTCCGAGAACCATCCAAGGAGCACCACTTCGCGAAGGGTGCCACACTAGGAGAAAGAGATGGATCAGATGAGAAAGGCTATGGATGAGATGATGGAGAACATGAGAAGGACGAATCCCGTAGAGGATTTAGTTCACCGAACAGATTCCCCTTTCACGGCTTCCATCAATGGCCATCCCTTGCCTCCAAAGTTCAAAATGCCTTCCTTGGATTTGTATGATAGGGCACATGATCCTTTCGATCATATCGCCACTTTCAAAACTACAATGCATCTCCAGGGGGTTCTGGACGAGATTATGTGCAGAGCTTTCCCTACCACACTTAAGGGGCCAGTGCGAGTGTAGTTCAGCAAAATACCCCCTAGTTCTGTGAGTTCTTTCGAGGAGTTAAGTAAATTGTTTGTTAATAATTTCATTGGGGGGCAGAGACACAAACGTTCCTCATCCAGTTTGCTGACCATAGAGCAAGGAGAGAATGAAAGCCTGCGTTCCTTCATCACGCGCTTCAACAGGGAAGCCTTGACAGTAGATGAGGTGGATGATAGGCTACTATTGGCAGCCTTTCACAATGGGGTTAACTCAAACTTATTCATTCACAAGTTGTATGAAAAAGAGCCCCAATCCATGGCTGAACTCATCCATTCAGCCCAAAACTTTATGAACGCCGAAGATGCAATCATAGCTAAGAAAAGGAAGAAAGCTGAGAGAATGGAAGTCAACCCCACACGTCACCCTAATCAAAGGCCTCGTCCAAAGAAGGGACGGACGGAAGATAAGAAGGATCGAGATAGGGATAATAGGAAGGCAGGCCCATCAGCAAGGAATCAGAATTACACACCCTTAAACGCCCCATTCGATCAAGTGCTCATGCAAATCAAGGATGATCCTTCCCTGAAGTGGCCAGAGAAGATGAAGGGAGATCCTAACAAGTGCAATAAGAATAAATATTGCCGCTTCCATAGAGATCATGGGCATGACACGGACGATTGTTATGACTTAAAGCAGCAGATTGAGAATCTCATTAGACAAGGAAAGTTGAGGCATTTTGTGGGAAGGGATCATAAAGATGAAAATTGAAAGTAAAGATGGAAGAGTCATCACGGCCCCCACTCGGAGAAATAAGGGTTATCATTGGAGGAACTTCTGAAGGACAATCTTCTAGATCAAAGAAGGCGTATCTTAAAGTGGTACAAAATGTCCAACTCTCTGGACGATCACCAAGGACAAGGGGACGGACGAGCCAACCATTTCTTTCACAGATGAAGAAGCTGAAAGAATTCATCATCCACATGATGATGCAATTGTCATTACCCTACTCATAGCAGGTTACAGAACCAGGAGGGTATTGGTGGATAATGAAAGTTCAGCGGATATATTGTATTATCCTGCCTTCCAGCAGATGAGGCTTGGACGAGATCAGCTTCGTCCAGCAGGATCGCCACTGATAGGATTTGGAGGAATGAAAGTGCAGCCCGTAGGTACCATTACCTTGCCTGTAGTGATAGGGTCATACCCGTAGCAAATAACTAAGTAAATTTCCTTGTGGTGGATTATTCATCCTTATACAATGCCATCATTGGAAGACCAACCTTGAACAGTTGGAAGGCGGTAACGTCCACTTACCATCTATCAGTCAAATTCCCTACGGAGTGCGGAATTGGACAAGCACAAGGAGATCAGTTGGCAGCCAGAGAGTGTTATCTAGCCATATTGGCTATGGACAAGCAGATGTAAACTATGAGTATAGAAGAAAGAAAAATTGTTGCAGAACCGACTGAAATATTGGAAGATGTTTTATTACAAGAAAATGATCCTGAGAAATTCACTAGAATTGGAACAAGTATGAAGGAGAAGGCGAAAGAAGACCTCGTCCAATTTCTAAAGAAGAATGCCGATGTTTTTACATGGAGTCATGACAACATGCCTGGCATTGATCCAAGTGTAATCACTCATCGACTGAACGTGTCCCCCTCTTCTAAGCCTATTCGTCAAAAGAAGAGGGTGTTCGCCCCTGAACGAGAGAAAGTTATTAAGGAAGAGGTTCAAAAATTAACCACAGCACAGTTCATCCGGGAAGTCTATTACCCGAATTGGTTGGCAAATGTAGTGATGGTGAAGAAAGCAAATGGCAAGTGGAGGATATGCGTTGACTTCACTGACTTGAACAAGGCTTGCCCTAAGGATAGTTATCCTTTGCCCTGTATTGATCAACTGGTTGATTCTACAGCTGGCCATCAACTGTTGAGCTTCATGGACGCCTTCTCAGGATATAATCAGATAAAGATGGACGAGGCAGACCAAGAAAAGACATCTTTTATTACCAGTCAAGGTTTATTTTGTTACAAGATGATGTCCTTCGGTCTGAAGAATGCAAGGGCAACTTATCAAAGGTTGGTGAATCACATGTTTCATCCACAGATAGGGCGGAATGTAGAGGTGTACATAGATGACATGCTTGTGAAGAGCTTAGACGAAGGAAACCACTTGGACGATCTTCAGGAAACCTTTGAAACACTTAGGCGATACAAGATGAAGCTGAACCCAAGTAAATGTGCATTCGGAGTATCGTCAGGAAAGTTTCTAGGATTCATGGTTTCGAAGAGAGGAATTGAACAAATTCAGACAAAATCCAAGCAATATTGAACATGGAACCACCAAAGAACATCAAGGAAGTCCAATCCCTAACTGGACGAGTTGCAGCTCTAAACAGGTTTGTCTCAAAAGCCACTGATAAGTGTTTACCCTTTTTTAAGATTCTCAGGAAGGCATTTGAATGGACAGACGAGTGTCAAAGGGCCTTCCAGGACCTAAAGCACTATCTTACCATGGCTCCATTGCTAAGCCCGTCCGTGCTAGGAGAAGAATTATATCTATACTTAGCAGTGTCCCCACATGCCGTAAGTTCAGCGTTGATCAGGGAGGAAGAAAAGGTACAAAAGCCTGTGTATTATACTAGCCGGACACTGAAAGGAGCAGAAGGAAGGTACCCATTGATAGAGAAGTTAGCCTTCGCGCTAATAACAGCTTCTAGGAAGTTAAGACACTACTTCCAAGGTCATGTCATCAATGTCATGACTGATCATCCACTCAAGAAGGCAATGAACAAACTTGAAGCTGCAGGACAACTAATTCAATGGGCAGTTGAGCTCAATGAGTTTGATGTTCGGTACCAACCGAGGAATGCAATAAAAGCTCAAGCCCTGACAGATTTCATTGCAGAATTCACTCCAAGTTATGAGGACTTGGATGGGAAAGAAGATAGTAAAAAATGGGTCGTCCATGTAGACGGATCATCTACACTGTATACAGGAGGTATAGGAGTTGTTTTGCAGTCACCAGAAGGAGATAAACTGAAGTATAAGGTTCGCTTGCAATACCAGACAACTAACAATGAAGTGGAGTATGAAACCCTTCTTAAAGGGTTGGAGTTGGCAAAATCTATAAGAGCAAGCTCAGTGCTCGTCCTGGGAGACTCACAATTGATCATAGGCCAAATAAATGGAACATGTGAAGCCAAGGAAGATAGAATGAAGAAATATTTGAAGAAGGTGTTACGCCTTGTGAAAAAGTTTAGAGAAGCTAATTTCATTCAAATCCCAAGGGAAGAGAACATGGAGGCGGACACTCTAGTAAAGGAAGCCTCCGCTAATGAAGCAATCGACAAGTTAGATGAAATACGATACATGCCTAGCATAGACCTTCCTGAAATGTTGTAGATAGAAGGTGAGGAGAATTGGATGACCCCAATAGTCTAATATTTGAAGGACGGAAGGCTTCCAGAAGGGAAGGACGAAGCCAGGAAGCTCAGAGTCAAATCAGCCAGATACATCCTTATTGACGAGGTGTTATACAAAAGAGGTTTCTCAGAACCATACCTGAGGTGCTTAGCTCCAGACGAAGCGAATTACATATTGAGGGAAGGTCATGAAGGAGCATGCGGTAATCACTCAGGAGCTAGATCACTCGTCCACAAGGTCATCCATGCAGGGTACTATTGGCCAAACATCCAAGCTGACGCTAAGACGTATGTTAAAGTATGTGATCAATGTCAACGTTTTAGTAACATACCTAGACAGTCGTCAGAATATCTTACCCCAATGATGGCCCCTTAGCCTTTTGCACAATGGGGTTTGGATATTTTAGGCTCATTTCCAACTGGAACCAGACAGATGAAGTTTTTGGTGGTGGGGATAGATTATTTCACTAAGTGGGTGGAAGCTGAACCCTTGGTGAAAATTACACAACAAAATGTCAAAAACTTCGTCTGGAAGAGCATTGTATGCAGATTTGGAGTACCAAGAGTGCTAGTATCTGACAATGGACGACAGTTTAACAACACACCCTTTAGAAAATTTTGTGAACAGTTTGGAATCAAGAATCATTATTCCTCACCCTCTCACCCACAGGCTAACGGACAAGTAGAAGTAGCAAACCGATCCTTGTTGAAAATCATCAAGACTCAACTGGAGGGGGCAAAGGGAATATGGCCGGATGAGTTATCAGGTGTTTTATGGGCTTACAGAACAACAGTGAGAACTCCCACAAAAGAGACTCCTTTCAAACTGGCTTATGGGAGCGAAGCAGTCATACCTGCAAAAGTGCATATGGCCAGTCATAGGGTGATGAAGTACCAGGATGAGGAAAACAACGAACAGCTTCGTCTTAACCTCGATCTTATAGACGAGGTAAGAATGGACGCGGAACAAAGAACAGTGAGGTACAAAAATCTCATGGCAAAGCAACATGATGCCATGGTGAAACCCAGGCGCTTCAGCGTTGGAGATCTCGTCCTTAAAAGGGTTTCTTTAGCCACCAAAAACCCAGCCCATGGGAAGCTGGGACCAAACTAGGAAAGACTTTACAGAGTTATCAACTCCAAGAGACAAGGATCCTACTATTTGGAAGCCCTGGATGGACGAAAGTTAGAGCACCCGTGGAACGTTGAACACCTAAGGAGGTACTATCAATGAAGGGTGATCATGGACGAGCCATGAGATGGACGAGATCCTTGGACGTTTTAAGTAATGTTTAAATATTATTTTCCAGTGTGCTTATTACTGTTGTGTTTTAAGTGAATAAGTATTTTATGCTGCTCATGGACGAAGTTATGTTATATTATGTATTTTTAATTCCCTAAAAGCACAAGCTCTCAAGCATGTGCCATGATTGTGGATGAATGATTACATGGTATGGTTTTCTGAATATATATATATGATGTGTTTTAAGTATGTGTATGATTGTATGGGAATCCTCAATTTTCTATGATTCAAAATGATCCACGGACGGCGAAAGGCCAAAGACGAGTAAAATCCTTGGACGCAAGGAAGTATCGTCTAAAAGCTTTCCTTTAGATAAACAAGGTATGTCCGTCTAAGCTCAAGACGAGACAAACCTGAAGTGCAATCGTCTACACTATGGACGAACAATGTGCGTGTGAAAACACCACAGGCCCATAGACGAATCTAGCCAACTTAACAATCCAGCCCATGGACGAGCATTTGTTGGGAAAATTTTATTAAGGACGAGTAAATAATCGTCCTAAATTTGAGCAACGATTAAATCTGGCAAAAAGACATCGTTAATGGACGAACATTACTTGAAAATGAACATTTCATGATGTTACACAGGAAGGAATTCGTCCATATGTTTAAGACGAGATAAAACATCCGTACAAGGGAAAATCCCACAATAGCCAAAAATGGTATGGACGATATAAATGAAATTTTGTTCACAAAGCTTAAGGAATATTCAAACACAATGAACAATGAAAAGGAAAAGCATTCATACATTCATAAAATTCATAGGGTAGACAACCACCGTCCAAAAACCCTTGGAGAGTAATGAGTGCCTATTCATAAAACTCGTCCATAAACTTGGATGAAGAAATTGTACTTGAATAAATTCTAGAAAAAAGTAAAAGCCCAAAACACTGGGCACCTCCAAATAAACTTAAAATATAAACTTTCTAAAGGAAAGATGAAATCACTAGGATTGACCACTGGGAGCATTCTTTAGATCGTCTTGTGTCACTTCGTTATTAGTGTCGTCCATCACATTGACGTCCTCAGAACTCGTCGCTAGCAAGGAACTCTCTGTAGCAAGAGGAAGCTTGAAGAAGTCAAAGTTTAGATCAAGGAAGGCTTCTTTGGCATTAGCATGGAAGTCCTCATAGCCAGTAGCATAGTGACTATCTAGATGATTCTTAAGCTCGTCAGACTTCTTGAAGGCTAAAATAGCTTCCTCGCGTGCTTTCTCCAAGGACAAAGCAAACCCTGAAACTTCTCCCTCCAAGTAAGCAATACGAGTGTCCTTCTCGACACCATCTGCTTTGCATTCTTCCACCTCTTCCTTTAACTTCGTCTCACATGCTAGCAAACGGTTGGCTTCATCAGTCAGCTTAATCACCTCCCCCTTTTTCAACAAAATTTCACTACTCAACTCCTTAGCCTTCTCTTTTGCCGTCTTGGCCTCCTCAGCAAGTTCCTTGGCCTGGCACGTCGCTGTATAAAACTTTGATATAGCCTGTGCATGGACGAGAGAGAGTTAGAGATTCTATATATAAAAAAATAAAAAATTAAAAAAAAATAAAAAATAAAAAAGAAGAAAAGGCACACAAGGACGAATTAAGGTCCTACCTTAAAGAGGTCATGGATGCCAGAACGTTCAAATTCCCTCACTGACATGTTGTAACATTGGTTAACTTCATTGTCAGTGACGATTCCTTTGAATGTCCTCCATGCATACCCCTCATCTAGCACCAAGTTAGAAGGACGATCTGATTGCTCTGACGGATGAGGCTTCCGAGGAGTCTTAGTTGGAGGGGGAGTAGGATTCGTCTGAACAGGATGAATTATCTGGACGGGCTCCACGTCGGTAGGAGGGTCATCCAGATTCACCGTCGGAGGAGTGAATTTGGGGACTTTGGGAAAAGAAGTCTGAGTGGTCTTTTGTTTTTTAGAGCCTCGACGACTGGGAAGGTCATCTAGGTCCACAGCCCTTGAAATTTTCTTAGGTTTCCCAGCCTGGACGGCAGTTTTCTGGACAACAGGAGGCACGGGAGCATTCTTGTCCCCACTAGTTACTGTTTTTTCCTTATTTTCCCTCATTGTAATTATTCCTATGACGAGGAAAATCAGTTAAAAAAAAAGAATAGAAAGAAGTAAAGAGGGATGGACGACACTTACTTCGTCGAGTGGTTTCCTCGTGACCTAAATTTTCGACGGTAGGTTCTGGGCCAAGTCCCCACGTGGCTAGACTACTAAAAGTAACTAGATCGTGGAAGGTTCTCCCAGGGAAGGCACGTACTTGGTCAATCCGGTCCAAGTAAAATCTGTCCAAACGTGGACGAGCAACAGCTGCATCAATGAAAAATGGAATTAGACGACCAAGAGTTGAAATTTCCTTTAAGAAAAATGGAAGGAAACATACCCTCAGGACGAAGGCGACCTAGAGGGCCAGTAAAAGGTGGGAAGGGGGCATTACCCACATCAGCTGGGTCCCTAGCCCAATTTCCAAAAATAATGAAAAATTCCTTTTTCCATAGCCTGTCAGACGAGCTACAGCCCTTAATTAAACTATAATACGATCCTTTAGACGAGAACTGGTAGAAACCAGCAGACTTCTTTATCTCTGAAGGCTTATAACAGTAAAGGAATTCGTCCACTGTGATAGGACAATTCCCTCCCAACGCCTCGAACCATGGCACTTGCATGGCAACTATCGTCCTCCATCCATTAGGGTTGAGCTGGTTAGGTCCAATACCCAACCTATGGAGAAGACCTCTACAAAAAGAATTCAGGGGGAACCTAAGACCTGCTAAAAGATACGAAGTATAAACTCCTAAACCAGAAGAGGGAGAACAACACCACTCTCCTTCTTTGGGTAGACGAGGGTTAAATTCAGCAGGAATCTGATATCTATCTACAAGAGTTTTCAACTTTAGGGCGTCTAAAATGGACGTTACCTCAGGAGCACAACTATATATGACATCCTCTTCTTCATCCTCGTCTTGGGAAGCGCTAGGTGGCTCCCTAGACGAGCTAGCCCCAGATCCAGATGCCATCTTGTGTTGCATTTCCTGGAATTCCTCAAGAGGAATGCTAGGAACCCCAGACAAGTATTGCTCGTTCGAGGAACTACTGTAGCTTGTACTTCCCTCACCACTCTCATAGCTTCCAGAGGAAGCGTCCTGATACTCATCTATTTCCCTCTCCAAACTACTAGATGAAGACATGCTTAAAATAAAGATTGAGAGACAAAAAAACCTAAGGAAGGAAGAAGAAATACCTGAGAACTAGGATGAAGAGCTAGACGAGACACTTGGACGAGATGGCAGAAGGGAGATTGTGAGAAAAGTGAAGGGCAGGAAAGAGAATGTATCTATTTATAGGGCCCAGACGTAGGTCAATGAAGCGACGTCAACCAGTAAAATCATGACACGTGGCTGTCGCTTTGAAAAACGCAATGAACATGAAGGCTCAACCAATGAAATCATGATACGTGGCTGTGAAAAGAAAATTAAATCCCCACAATATCCTTGGACGACACCATGGACAAGGGGGCAACTGATGGGATAACAACAAATTACATCTATAGTTCGTCCAGTGGAGTCGTCCATAATGACCAGTTAGCCAAACGACCAGGCCATCTCAGATTCGTCCAGAGATGTCATCCTTGAGTATTTACCAATTGTATAAAGCTAGTAATCGAGTCGAAAGAGTCGTCCATACATGGACGACCACATGACGGCAGAACAAAGAGTCGTCCATAGGCATTGCACATGGACGACTATGCAACACTTAGCAAATTCTAGAGCGGTTAATCAACCTGTGTTCATCGCCGCCAATTCCTCCCAAGTACGTAACTTCCAGCGGCGGTTATGATTTCTCTAGCCGTTGAGGAAGTTATGTCCGGATTCCACAAATTTGGGGGAAGTTATTGAACCAATAAACCGCCCCAAAGTTCCCTATATAAGGATCAGTCTGAACCAAACAAAAGTATGAAATTCTGAGATTTTTACTCCCAATACAGTTAGAACTCCATTCGAGAGAAGATACTAACTTAGTCATCGGAGGGTCTTAGGCTGGTCCACCCCGGTCTCCTTTGATATTTTGTTTATCTTTCAGGCCTTCGCTACCACTTTGAGCCATCGAAGCCAAGTTCTGCAGCCTACTGATTCTGTTCTTCATCAGCAAGGATAGGAGATTTTTGCTGGATTTTGTCAAAAAACTCAAGATCTCCGCCACATCTAGTTTAAGATATCAAGATCTCCACTAAATATGGACAGAGAACTTGCCAAAAAGGGTGGAAGAGAGGGACAATAGTTAGATCAGCTCTAACGTGTTGAGAGAAGCCAAAACTGAGACTTGAATCGACTTTGTTAAATCTTCATCTCACAAACAAAACCGTTATCGATTGCCATGGTGATCAGATTGGTCGGCCTTCATATTAGATAGAAGACTACAGGTCGAATCTTCATATCAGATATAAAGATTCGGCGTTCATATCAGTAGCTTTACTATATTGTCAGTCCTTTTTATTGCAAGTTATGTTTTGGGGAAAGATATAGTAAAGTCACTGGCTAAGGACCCGTTTGGATACAGTTGAAAACTGAAAACTGAAACTGAAAACTGAAAATACTGTAGTAAAATAATTTTTAAATGTGTGAATAGTACCGTGGGACCCATTTTTAATGAAAAAGTTCTTAAAAAGTGAAAATTGTGGGTCCGTGAACAGTAAAAGTTGGGTGAAAAAGTCACATGTTGCGGCTACTGTTCAATGAACAGTAGCCGCAACAGTGTTGCTACAGTAACACTTTGTCTCTGAAAAGCTAGGGACGCGTGTTTTTTTTTTTTTTTTTTTTTTTTTTTGAACTGAAAACGTAAACGTGCAACGCCAACGCACCAGCCAAACGGTCTCTAAATGTGTGGTTAAAAAGAAAGTAGCTTTTTATGTGCTGTACTGCACTTAAAAAATGTGGCGGAAGGTGAATTGATGTTTGTGTATTTGTTTATAATATATTACTATGTTATTATTATTATTATTTTTTTTTTATTGAAAGGGTAGAATTATGTTATATATAAAAATGGTATGGTTGAGTTTATAACTTAAATTATATAATGTCGGACCATGTGCCTTACTGATCCATCCAACGACCAATTGGTGAAGGATGAGGAGAACAAATCTTTTATAGCATTCGATCGCAGACCAAGCTCATTAGTATTGGAGCGAATTGTGAAATCCCTCACATATAATACTAATACTAATAATAATAATAATAATAGTGTTGTATATACTGAGTGATGTATTTATATTTTGTATTATTATCTTGCTACAAACTTTATTTGGTTTTAGTTGATTGACATTTCTTGATGTGTTCATTACATTTGAAACTCGAATATTTCTTTTCCCATTCTAATTATCAAAATAAATTATCCAAAAAATACTTGAATGGGTCATTTTTAATTTTTATGAACTAAATTACTTGTTTGGGTCTTCCATTTAAAAAAAAAAAAAAATATCTTAAGAATTTTGTTACATTTAGCTTGGCCCCTTACAAAAATTTTCTGGCTCTGTCACTGTGCGAATACTATACAGTTTTCCAATTTATAATCAGGACAACAACAAAATTTTAGTAGTAAAAATTCCGTATTGTTTAATAATTGGCAGGAGTTGAGTAGTTCGAGCTCACCACAAAGCCAAAAACGTGTTATATTTTATAACTAAAGGTTTTGCACTCAAATCTTGGCAAAATTTGCCAAATAATATATTTTTCCAAAAAAATTAGGCACGTGGCATGCATTCAAAGTTATTTAGTAAGTTAGACTGTTTTTGAAAATCGAGTTTAGCAAAATCGACTTTGGGCTGGAAAATGAACGTTATAGTGGCGTTTTTTTAGTGCCTATAGCAGCGTTTATAGAAAACGCCACTATAGGGTACCTATAGTGGCGTTTTTACAAACGCCACTAAAAAAACGTCACTATAGCGTTTATTTTCCAGCCCAAAGTCGATTTTGCCAAAATCGATTTTCAAAAACAGTCTAACTAACTAATTAACTTTGAACTCATGCCACGCACCTAATTTTTTTGGAAAAATATACCATTTGGAAAAAAAAAAAATAATGAGATCACCCAAAAAGAAAAGTTATCACGCGCAATGCATGAGTTTGCGACTAGTAATAATAATATTTTTTGACTTTTTCAGGGATTTGAGCTTCAACAATATAACTGGACAGATTCCAATCTTGCTTTTCAATTTGAGTTCACTCTCTCACCTGTAATAGACCTCATTTTCTTAATTGTATATTATACATCCAAATATTATTATTTATTGTAGTGAAGCATGTCTATTGTGTTCATTATTAGGCTTCTTGGAAATAACAAGTTAAGCAGCATTGTGCCTGCACAAAAAAGCACGTCTCTTCTTAATGTGTAAGTACCTAAGACATTATTTTCTTTCAACAATATTATGAAACATTTAAAATGAAGTGGACTATATGGAGGGAAAGAAATTGGCGTACCTTTGAAGATGTGGAGAGCACATCAACACATTTGCAAGCATCCTTCATTAGTTCTTTTTATAAGTGGTCTTTTGTGTCGGGTCTCACAGATAGTAACTCTATTCATTCTTTCATGGATTTGATCCATATGTAGATAGTTCTCCATTTGTATTTCTTTAGAGTCTAGGCTGCTTTGTGATTATTTTCACAAGGTAGTCTCATTTCAATATAATTATTTTTAAATTTAAAAAAAAAATGAAACATTTAAAATGAAAATGGAGGTGTCTAACAATTAGCATTTTAATTGAAAAACTCTTATATTAGTTGATCGAATCTTTGCCGTATGTATACAAGGAATTATATTCAATCTTTTTTCGAGAGGGGGTTATATTCAAACTTGAGTAGCACATCCCTAAACTTTTATGCACTAAGTGAACATTTATATATAGTGAGCTATAACAATCATATGGAGCTACAACAATCATTGGGAGGTTATAACACACTCAGGTTAATCAAAAATTTGATCTCCATGTAATAATTTAGTGATTACTGTAAAATGATGAAGTGTTTCCTTTCTCTCTTTCTTTTTTTTTGGGGGGGGGGGGTGGGGGTGTGGGTGTTAAGAGGGGGTGTTCTATTAAAACTTTAGTGGCTGACTGATATTAGTTTAAGGCTGCTATACATCTGTTTCTATTCCATGCAATAAAAACTATCAAACCACAGATTGCAACATCAACTTTTTCTTTTTGTTTCGTACCTTATTTTTTTCCATTTATTTTATTTTTACTTTTTGTTGTGAGTTTGCATGGCTCCTTACAATTATATCTTGTTCCTGTGATGGGTGGGAAGCTGGCATTTGCAATTATTGTAGAAGTAAATTGATCAAAAATTATATGAAGATTCGTAACCTCATATACATAAGCCCTTTTCTATTTCTTGTACTTGTTCTAATGCATATGCATCTTCACGTTCATCAAAAACAATTTTAGTTAGAGTAAAAAGTTATTCAAAGTTACTTATCAAAAAATATTTATTCAAATTAAGTTCTTAATGAAATGAAGGAGCCTATTTTCTAGTTATCTTCTGACTCAGGCAATTTTCCCAAATTCAAACCTTTCTAAGCTGCCATATCGTAGAATCTGTAACACATTTTTTCCCCTTTATTTGGCCCTGGTTGCACATTCAAACCTTTCAATGCAACTTGTTCTCTACACTTGGTATACTTATAAAAAAAAAAAAAAAAAAAAAAAAAACATCGTATATTGAAATGAGGTCCATTTTTATTCCACTATATCTCAATTTCAAGAAGTGAATCTGTAAAATCACTGATTTAGAGAAAACTTATAAACCCTAATTTAGCAATTTACATATAAAACCTCATATTTTATCAAATGTTTCAGTTAACCCCTTCTGTCCATATTTCCTATGCCTTCGTTTACTTACATGAGTCCAAAATGGTGCATTTTGGTGAGTCCAAAATGTTGCATTTTGGTGAGTCCAAAATAATGTCGTATTTCCCTTTTTTTTTTTTTTAAGTTTATGAGTTGTCATTTTTGAGTGAAATTAATCTTTGTAAAATGCCATTGTTTAGTCTTACAAACGCTGCTATAGGANATTTCTTGTATATTTAGAAGCAAGAAATTACAGGGAAAAAAAAGAAGAAGAGTAAATTCTGTATCACCACTGGCTTAAATGTGCTGGCCTTATCTTATAGTCTCAGAAAAGAGTAACACATTGCTAGATTCATGGATTTCCATGTGTAGCTAATTACATAAACAAGCATTGAATCATCAACAAACATGGAAAACTAGAGGTTCTGGATTTCAAAATTTTATTTCGGAGCATCAGTGTCACTAGAGTAATGCCTAATTTAGTATTGAACAGTGATTGTTTACAAATTGAATGGATTATGCTACATCTTGTTATGTTATTCTTGCAGTGATTTGTCTTACAATAATTTAGAGGGAAGCCTTCCTTCTTGGGTCAGAGACAAAAATTTGCAACTGTATGTATCTAAACAAATGTCTACAAAATATTGATATGGTAAAATCAAGATGCATTCCAATCTTTTAGTAGACATGAATATTGTAGGGCTAAATTGGCAATGCATCATAGCTATATCCATTATAAATTCAGTATTCAGTAATTGATAATGGCAGCACGATATACTTTAGAAAAAATTTCAAGGTCAATGAACTTCTGGCAAGAGCCCTCTACTGGTGAAATTAAAAGAGTACTTAAAGCTTGTGTTTGAGTATGTCAATCTTTTGTTATTAGCACTGAGTCACACATTCAACTTACAGATAAATTAAACTATTTTTAACTCACATTGTTGTTTTTTATAATAGACTCCTAGAATAGATTAGGTTTCTAAATTCAAGCATGTCCACTACGGAAATTATTAGCATGCTTATGAACACACAATTTAATGACCTTTATGAGATTACACATCAATGACTGCTTCTTTTATGTTGGATTTCAGATTATGACTTTGCAACTAAGTGTGGTGGTCCTCAGATTACCTCTCTAAAGGGATTGTGTATGGAGGGATAATGAGACACTTGGTTTTAGTCTTACAAACGCTGCTATAGGAATTTTTTTTTTTTTTTTTTTTTTCGGCTGGGTTTTCTTTTATAAGGGCCAGAGGGAAAAGACCTATAGTGGCATTTGACAAACGCCACTATAGGCCTTCTTGTATTGCCGTTTCCCAAATGCCATTATAGGCCCTTGTAAGAGAAGCACCTATAGTGGCGTTTGACAACCGCCACTATAGGTACCTTTTTTTTTTCTTTCCCCTGCTGGGATTTTTGGGATTTTTAAATTTTTGCATGACAAAAAGACCTATAGTGGCATTTGGCAAACGCCACTATAGGCCTTCCTGTATTCGCGTTTGCTGAACGCCATTATAAGCCCTCGTAAGAGAAGCACCTATAGTGGTGTTTGACAACCGCCACTATAGGTGCCTTTTTTTTGGGGATTTTTTAATTTGTGCATGAGGGAAAAAGACCGATAGTGGCATTTGTCAAATGCCACTATAGATGCTTCTCTTACAAGGGCTTCCAATGGTGTTTGGCAAACGCCACTGTAGGCCCTTGTAACTACTATAGGTTCTTAAAGACAAAAATAAAAATAAAAAAAGGCCACGTGTACTACATACATTTTTACAACAAATCATGGATAGTTAGTTGTTATTGGTTCAAATTTGAATTTAGCACTGAGATTACTTTTTTAACCCAACAATAAGAATTAGTAACAACCCACCATTTAAAATTTGTTGTAAAAATATTGTTGTAAAATTTGTTGTAAAAATATTCTATGATATATTTCAAACTATTCTTATAAAAAAAAAAAAAAAAAAATCAATCTGTAAAAAAATTTTGTGATATAGCAAACGCTACTATAGGCAAAATAGGCCTATAGTGGCGTTTCAAAAACGCCACTATAGGTCCAGTTTTTACTATGGCTTAGGGCTCGAGAATGGAAACTACACTGTGAACCTCCAGTTTGCTGAAACAGCTTTTGAAGATAAAATCACTTGGAAAAGTCTTGGGAGGCGTCTTTGATATTTATATCCAGGTCTGCATCATATTATTGAATTGTGTTGGAATTACAGTGTTTTCATTTTGAATGAGGTTTGCATTGCCTAAATTGTTTTTTCACCCTAGCTAGTATAAAATCACACACCATGACCGTGACTAGGGATTATGATGACAATCCCTGCAATGCAGAAACTAATATCAAATCAATATATTGACTGTCTTATTTCATCAATGCAGAAACTTCCTTAAATATGAGGCATATTTACAATTGAGACTATCTAATTAATTTTAAAATTTCTCACTGGAGGTTCTCTTATTTGGCCCCCCCACAGATTTTCTTTTACCATCTAATTAATTCTTATTTTTCTCAGATTTTTAGTTGAGTATGGCACAACCATTACCTCTATAATTACTTCACTATTTTTGCAATCAATTCCCAAACTCAAAATAATTTTCATGTCCAAAATATTCCTATTATCATGATAAGAATTTAGAAAAAAAAAAAAAAAACCTTTCATGTGGTCCCTCTCCAGTTTTCCCATAAATTACCTCCTTCCTCTTTATCCTCATTTGTGTATTTTCTTAATTTTTGAATTTTTTACCCCAGGGAAAACTTTATGAAAAGGATTTTGACATACGAAAGGAAGCCGGTGGTGCCTCTTTCGTAGCTGTTTCGAAGGTATATAAGGTTCAGGTATCAGAAAACTACCTTGAAATCCATCTCTTTTGGGCTGGAAAAGGGACTTGCTGTGTACCTGCTCAAGGTACTTATGGACCTTCAATTTCAGCCATCAGTGCTACCCCATGTAATAAAGTGCAAAAGCTATAGATCAGTAGATGCAACTCAGAGGATTATGTACTGGTTTTTAACTATCTTGCGTTTGTATAGATTTCACACCCACTGTTAGTAACAACCCTCCAAGCAACAGCAAGAATAGGACCGGTCTGATTGTGGGTCTCGTTGGAGTTGGAGTTTTGAGCCTTTTGTCTGTTTTCATGGTTTTATATGTTATCCGAAGAAGAAAACCCCCAATCAATGATGATGAAGGTAAGCCGAAAATCATGTTGCCCATACATGATAATTATCTAACTTCATTCGGTTTGCTCTACATGCTAGAAAAGTGGAACTCTTTCCTTTATGTGATGCTATATTACTAACTATTAGTGAGGTGGCCTCTGCATGCTGCATATTAGCCTTATTAGGTAAAGTACAAAATGCAGTGTATCATTTCATTTATGCAGACATTTTTACCAAAACATCTTCTATGCATAATACATGTCTCGGAATAATACACATGCACACAAAAAAAAGATATGACAACAAAGGAGTAGAGAGAAACATAAGTTACATGGCCAATGAAGCCCCTGGCTATAGAAAACTTACCATATATTAATCTTGCTACTGAATCTCCAGCTTCAATCCAACAACGTTCTGTAGTAAAACACATTTGTGGTTGATGCTTAAGAAAAGGATAGTTTCTCAATTTAGCATATAAAACGGTTGCTACATTTTCTGCTTTAAACCACTCAAGCAAATCAATTATTACTAGATAACGGATTCAGTGTACAACCCGTGTTTATGTTAAATTGCAGAGCTCCTTGGGATAGATGCTAAAACATTCACTTTCAGCTATGCTGAACTAAAGACAGCTAAAAAAGATTTTAGTCCTGATAATAAGCTTGGAGAGGGAGGTTTTGGACCTGTTTGTAAGGTAAGCCCTTATGCTAAGTAAACACTTTAGTGGCTGAACCCAAGTGATTACCTTAAAGATTACTGTCTGATATAAGTGTTGTATATATAGGTTTATATATGGATAGATTGTAATAATGATATTTGAGTTTGGTAAATATTATGTCACAAAGTTATTAAAATGAAAATTCAAGTTCTGGAATTTTTTAAGTGAAAATTTGAAATTCAGCATTTTCAATCGGTCAAAACTTTGGCTCAATAGATCGGAATAGTAAGAAAATAATCTTGGAGTTTTTGGATAGTTCAATCGCTATTCGATTCCTATTTGATCGATCGAAAAGAGCATTCGATCGATCGAAAGCACCTTTAAACAGATCAAAACTTGAAAAAACTGAATTTTCTACAAAATTTTCTGGTAACTGTTCAAAAATCTTGAAGAAGTTTTAAGCCTTGTGAATAGTTTTATGAAACATTTTAACTCTCCATACGTACCTTTTGAAGGGTTATAACCCTATGGGTATAAATAAAGGTTAATCTCCCCAAAATAGTAAGTTACAAAGAAACACAAGAAATCCTATAGGTATTCTCCAAAATTGCTATTTGTAGAACCCAATAAACTTTGTTATATTCTGGGGACAAGTTTATAGAAACCTTTTAGCAACTTACGTATGTGGATAAATATTGTCTAAGGATAACATTCAATTATGCCTCCAAGTCAATTACTAATTTCTATTTACTTAATGTGTTCTTTTGTTCTCTCATTGTCACTCGATTTGGTAAAATCCCCAACAATAAGTTTAGAGCTGCTATACATCTATTTCTATATTCAAGCAATAACAATAATCAAATCACAGATTGTAACATCACATTTTTCTTTTTGTTTCTTACCTTTTATTTTCTTTTTCTTTTTTGTTGTGAATTTGCATAGCACTTCATGCCATGATATCTTGTTCCTGTGACTGGCGAGAAGCGGGAAATTGCAATTATTGTAAAAGTAAATCGATCCAAAAATAAATGAAGATGCTTAACCTCATATCCATTCCTTTTCTATTTCTTTTACTAGTTATAATGCACATGCATCTGCTGCGATTATTATCTTTCAACTTTTGTATTGGTAAAAAATTATTCAAAATTCATAATAAAAATGAACGAACCTATTTTTTGACTCAGGCCATTTTCCCAAATTCACTTTTCTAAGCCGCCATATAATAAAATCTGTAACACATTTTTTTTTTTCCTATATTTGGACTGGTTACACATTTAAAATAATGGTTTTTGTTCCCTTTCTTTGGGGCTATCGTGGATTTGTAGGGCTGTTCAGTCTTCAATCCAACTTGTTATTTACACTTGGTATGCTTATAAAAGAAAGCATTATATGGTGAAATGATGTCAATTTTTCATGTATATCCTGTTACTTCCAATGGAGACATTGAAGGTTCAAATCCCCCAATCCCCCAACTATCAAATTATCAATAAAAAGAAGAAGAACTGAATCTGTAATTAAAAGTCACTCATTTACGGCAAACTACTTATAGAGAGGGTGATGAATTGATGAAACAGGGGAAAATTAAATTTTACACCTTAAAGTTTGTGGTTGATTTCAAATAAACCCTAAACTTAAATTTAAAACCTAGGAGTTTCTCAAAGTTTCAGTTAACCCCATCCATCCATATTTCCTATAATGTCATTTACTTACACAAGTCCAATATGGTGCATTTTTCTAAGTCTAAAATAATGCTGGGATTTAAGTATCTAGAAGAGAGTTCTACGTACATATATATTTAGATTATGTTAGAATATAATTTTTATCTTGTATATATAAAATAAAAAAATAAAAAATCAAATTGGTAGGAATAAAGAATTTTCAAAATGTTTTAGTATTAGGAGATTCTGACAAAATAATTGAAGTCATTAGTAAATAAGAAAAATTTGTGTAACTAGATTATTAGCTAGGAGCATCAACTAAAGGGAACTTTTTTCTTTTATTTTCTTTTTTTTCCCCAGGCATTTGTATGGTTGTTACCTGATCTATGAAATGGGATCCATATTCCATACGATTATCTCTTCGGTAGTTTTTAGCTTGGTACATGCATTGCTTGTATCATTGGAGAAAAAACCACTCTAGAAAGCTAGTTTTTTAATCTAACAATTATAGTTTTGGACCTAATGAGAGCAATCTAGAGCTTGATAGATCATTTTTGTTGGGTAATCTTGTCATCTTATCCCCATATGATACTTTTCCTTTGAACGGTATCAGATATAAAATTGAAAATGATTAGACTGGGTATATAATTCTTGGAGAAAATAATCATTAAGCAACTACAATGTTTTGAGATTTATCCTCATCAATTTAATATATAAATGATCGTGTGGTTTTCTTTTACATATCTTCTTTTCTATTTACTCTAATAGATTAAAATCATGTGTGGATGAGTAATTATGTTAAACGATTTTCATTGAAATTTTGTTTGGTACATTGAATTATACAGGGAACGCTTAATGATGGGAGAGTAATTGCTGTGAAGCAACTCTCGGTTACATCACACCAAGGAAAGAACCAATTCATAACTGAGATTGCTACTATATCGGCTGTGCAACACCGTAACCTTGTGAAGTTGTATGGATGTTGCATTGAGGGAGATAAACGACTCCTTGTGTATGAGTATCTAGAGAATAAAAGTCTTGATCAAGCATTATTTGGTATGTGAATGTATCTTTGTTGTTGCTCTTTTGCTCTCTTTTGTGTGTGTGTGTGTGTGTTTATGTATTTGTTTATACAATGTTAATGTAATTTATATGTTTGAATGAGACAGGAACAAGAACTTTGAATCTCAGTTGGTCAACACGCTTTGATATATGCTTGGGTGTAGCAAAAGGTTTAGCTTATCTTCAAGAGGAGTCACAGCTTCGAATTGTACATAGAGATGTGAAGGCTAGTAATATTCTGCTTGACGTTGATCTCATCCCCAAGATATCAGACTTCGGCTTGGCCAAGCTTTATGATGATAAAAAGACCTACATAAGCACCCGTGCTGTAGGGACCATGTAAGATCCTAGAGGCATAGGCATAGCTTGTCACCTTGTCCCTATGAATTACACAATTCTTTATTTTATTTTCTATTATTTAGTAATGTTAAGAGTAAACCATGCATGTGATCATTGTAGATGTAGTGGGTATCTTATACCAGAGTACGCCATGCGTGGGCACCTTACAAAGAAGGCTGATGTGTTTGCCTTTGGTGTTGTTGCTCTAGAGCTTGTTAGTGGGAGGCCAAATTCTGACTCAAGCTTAGAAGAAAAAATATATCTTCTTGAATGGGTATGAACAATATTTTCTTGCTCCATATATGAGATTGCTATCTTTCTTTAATTAGATGGATTTTTGTTCTTCAAAACTTATCAGTAACTTGTTTGGATACGTGTTTTGGGTTCATGATAGACACGATCCATCCACAACTAATTTTTGTTTTTGCTTTTGCTTCTGCCAAAAGTTGAAGTATCATTAAAAGTTGGATCAATAAATATATAGAAAGTTTTTTTTTTTCCTTTCTAAATAAAAAAAATAAAACTTGGATCTTATGAAGAACAAAGTTTGGACGTCCAAAGGAAGCAATAGTTTTAATTGCTAATTTAGATTATTTGAAAATAAGTCAACTTTGCAACATAATAGGAAATGAAATGAGTCTCCATACCCAAAGCTACGCTTGTAAGAGCCTACTTTTGTGTGAACAACATTATTTAATAGCCTCTTTCAAAGTTATTTTTATGAAATTCAAGAAAAGAAATAAGTTTTTTTTTTGGGTTATGTTTTTGTTCATATTTATTCATAATATTGAGGTGATCATGGTTTTGAAGTTTACACTTTCTTTGATGTTGAAGTATATGTCAATCTTAATTTATCACTAATCCTTATGTCTAGAACATTTAAATGAGTGCTTACAAATTATCTCCAAAAAAAAAAAAAAAAAATTGAGTGCTTAAAAATGGAGTGATTGATTAGATTCAAAAAATGAGTTTGTGGAGGGTCATCCGGGTTTTAACTAGATCCCCTATAATTCAGACTATTTGAATACTCACTACCACTACCTTTATACTATATTATGAACACTTCGATCGTTAGACTCATTGAAACAATTGGATTACTTACTTCCACCACTTCTTTACTATATATATATATATATATTTATACAAGATATAATTTCTACTCTATCCTAATTTAAATGTATATGTGCGTAAAGGTCTCTTTTGAAGATTTGAACCCCCCCTTTCCACACCACACAAGCATTTATACTTGTAGAGTGACCACCGCACCAAGGTGCGTGATGATACTTCTTTACTATATTCTGAACTTGAAGAAAGTTGTCTTATTGAAACAAAAGTATCACTCACTGCCACCACTTGTACACAACATTGTAAAGCTACTCTGATAACATATATATCTTTTGTCAGGGTTGGCAATTGCATGAAAACAACTGTGAAGTTGATCTTGCAAACTCTAAACTATCAGAATTCAATGAGGAAGAAGTAAAAAGACTGATAGCAGTATCTCTTTTAATTGTGCAGTCAAGCATCCCCAACATTGCGACCCTCCATGTCGCGTGTGGTGGCAATGCTCTCAGGAGATATTGAAGTGAGCACTGTAACTTCAAGACCAGGATATTTGACAGATTGGAAATATGATGATATAGCCAACGTAACCAGTGAGGGTGCAACTGAAGCTAGCTATTTCAACTAATACTAGCTATTTCAACTAATACTAGCTATTTCAACTCATCATCAGCCAGTACAAGCATTGTGGATGATGTAGGGAATTCACCAGCAAATGCTTCTAAACCTATGCTTGGTGATACTATCACATAGGGTTGATGAGAATTCGTCATTTTTTTTCTTCAAATTTTTTGTTGTGTTTAAATTAAAAATATTTTTGTGTATTTATATAATCATGGATGTAATTGTTTAGCATGGATTTTGCAATCTTCCTTTGGTGAGTTTGACACCGTAATTCCTTAAGTGTCTTGTGACAAAAACACTATCAAATGTGATGCACTATTCAAAAAGTTATAGAAATGTTTCACATGGAGATTTACCCTATTTATTTATTTATTTAAAATTTCACTGGTTGAAGTTCATAATTGAAAATAAATTAACTCTTTCACTTATTTGCTCACCATACACCATTGTGAAATACTGAGTGAGTTTGACCAAGTAAGACATCTAACCTTGATATCTAAGCTATGTTGGCATGTGAGACATTGCTGAGTAAGTTTGATAGTCACTGAATCCATTCAATTGAGACATATAAGAAAAAAAGAGATTCAATCCCCGAGGAATCTTTTATATATTCAAATTACCCTAAAGAAAATTACAACTTGATTGGCAAGCACTAGAATATTACATCTTATAGAAATCAATTATCACAACATCAAATCACTTTCAGATTTCTAAAACTCTTTATATTTATCACAAAGTCCAACTTCAAATCAAATAAACAACTACAACTCAATTTAATCCAACCTCATAACTCATTGAGATAAAATCTCAAACACTTGACATGCAACTAACAAACCCACAACTAAAACATTTCATAGTTAACACTATCAACTTTTCACATGTATCAAAATCACTCCAAAGGTGTAAAAATACTCATCAAAAGTAAATCTTAATCTTCCTCATAGATTAAAAGAACCCATATGGTTGCCCCAGAAATCCAACCCTTGTGTGTATGTTCAATACTTAAATCCTACTTTCCCCAAACTACATTCATTCACTGAAAAGTAAAAAACAAGCCCTCTTTCCTAAATTCTTCAATGGAAGAACCAAGCTCAATCTCTAAAGATCAATGTACCTCAATACTCCTTGAAATTTTTTCCCCCTGTTTGGATTCCCAGAAAGAAAAAAAAAAAAAAAATATATATATATATATATATAGCAAAAGAAAAGAATCTGGGTCTAGTTTATCTATTTAGTTAATTAAACTCTTTCCCTCTCTAAATTTGAAAAATGAATGAAAGTCTCACCTATTGTTTAGCTGATATATCCAATTATTTAATTATTACACTCAGCTAAGTGGAAGGTTAACTAGTTAAGCAATTCCATGTTTTTAAAATTTTCTGTAAGTAAATAGAAACACGCATATTAATTAATTAATTAATATTTTTTTCAATGATTATAAAATTTGTTTTATAACAAAAATAAATTTTTTAAAATTATTATTAAAAATTATTTTAAAAGAATATTAAAACCTAACCACTAATAATATATATATATATATATACATGTCTACTATCTACCTATAAAAGAATTAAAAATTAAGTTATATTTTTATTATTTTATTAATCAATATTAAGGGCAAAATGAGTAAATATCCTTAATAAAACTATGTAGCAAAATATCCTCTTTCTAAAGTATATAATAAAATTTTGTTGTTTTTTAACTCAATTTTAATAAAATTGAGGTACAGGTGAAACTTGACATAAGTAATGTTGAATTTTATGCATATTTTTGCCACTTAAATTTTCTTTGATATTGATAATGTCGAGTTTTACTTAAAAAATACACATAGAACTCGATTTTAAAAATATCGAATTTTAACAAAATCAAGTTCCAAGATAAAGACATTTTGCTAAATTTGTTTTTGGAAAAATGTGTATTTTACTACATAGTTTTAAAATTAATGGTATTTAGAGTGTGTTTAGATACAGCTTATTTTGTTAAAATTGAAAAATTATTACTAAAAGTACTGTAAATAAAAATAAAAATTAGTTAAAGTAGTATAATAAAACTCATAAATAATAATAAAAAAACAGTAAAACCCATAAATAATAACAAAAATTAACTAAATACTAAAATAATTTTCATATTTCATTTTCCGTTGCCAAATCCGCGCTTACTCATTTAACATTCGGCCTACGCTCAAAAAAAAAAAAAAAAAAAAACCTGTGGGGCAAAAGGGGAAAACGGTAAAATATGTAAGGCATATATTTAGAAGAAGAAAAAGAAGAAGAGGGAAGAAGATCGGTTGATCAGCTCTCCCGAAGAAGAAGAAGAAGAAGAAGAGCCAGAGCAGATCGGCGTGAGAGATTGAGACTGAGAGAAGGAGAAAGATCTAAAGAGACAGAGAGAGGAAACTGATTTTGGGTGCAAAGCGATACTCTCAAAAAACGCAGCGTTTCAGGTTAGGATTCTTTCACTCTCTTTTTTCCCCTCTCCTCGCCGTGTCCCGGCCGGGTCCGATTATCAAGTTGTTATTTGGGTTATTTATTTTGTGTACAATTGTTGGCCAAAACATGTACTAAAATTCTTCACTTTTAAGGGATTACAACAGCAGACCTAGTGAATGTCAATAATGTTTTGAGGGTTGAACTCTTGATAAACTTAGGGTTTTCGAAACAGGGAACAAAAATGTCGGTGACAGCGGGTGTGAGCGATACTATAATTGCCATTAGGGATAAGCTTAGGGGGAAAATTGGGCAAACAAAAGTTAAAAGGTATTGGCCCGGTAGAGCACCTGAATGGGCTGATGATGATGATGCTGCCCATGAAGATGGAGATGTTGCTCTGGAACAAGCGTTCCCGAGGAGTCGTCAGGATGACTCGAATATTTTTAGGAAGGATGATGCTAGGCTGCGGCGTTTGGCTCAGAGTAGGATAGATGATCGCGAGGAAGTGAGAGCTGATCATCGCCGCATTAGACAGGCTGAGATTGTTTCGACGATTGAAGAGGAAGCTAGAATGCAGGAAAAGTTGGATATGGAGGAAGATGATGCGGATGCTTTGGAGGAAAGGAGGAGGAGGATTAGGGAGAAGTTGCTTCAGAGGGAACAGGAAGAGGCTGCAATTTTGGGAGAAGAGGAGGAGGAGGTTGAGGAGGAGGAGGAGGAAGAGGAGGAAGAGGAGTCTGAATACGAGACTGACTCGGAGGAAGAGCATATGGGTATTGCAATGGTTAAGCCTGTGTTTGTTCCCAAGTCGGAGAGGGATACCATTGCTGAGCGGGAACGTCTGGAGGCTGAGGAACGGGCCCTTGAGGAATCGAAGAAGAAGAGATTGGAGGAGAGGAAGGTGCAGACAAAGCAGATTGTGGTTGAGGAGATCCGGAAAGATGAAGAGATTCAGAGGAATTTGGAAATGGAGGCAGATATTGCTGATGTGGATACTGATGATGAAGTTAATGAGGCAGAGGAGTATGAAGCTTGGAAGGTGAGGGAGATTGCTAGGATCAAGAGGGATAGGGATGACCGTGAGTCGATGTTGAAGGAGAGGGAAGAGATTGAGAGGGTGAGAAACATGACAGAGGAAGAGAGGAGGGAGTGGGAGAGGAAGAATCCAAAACCTGCTCCGCCACAAAAGCAGAAATGGAGGTTCATGCAGAAATATTACCACAAGGGTGTATTCTTCCAGTCAAATGCTGATGACACTGCTGCAACTGCTGGATCAGATAATATTTACACTCGCGATTTCTCTGCCCCAACTGGAGAAGATAAGATGGACAAGACAATATTGCCCAAGGTCATGCAGGTCAAGCACTTTGGTCGTAGTGGAAGGACAAAATGGACTCATCTTGTCAATGAGGATACAACTGACTGGGACAATCCGTAAGTTTTATCTTTTGATTATTCTTCATTCATTAGTAATTGCTATATTGTATATACATTTGCTTTTGATATTGATCTGCTTTTCTACTGATTCTTGTTAGTCTTTGCTACATCAGTTCTATATTTTGATGATGTGTATGAGAAGTCAAAAATAAAAAATTTATGCTACATTTTTGTTACTTGAATATTCTTTACCCATGTCTATTTTTTATCTCAATTCTCAAATATTTGTTTGCTGAGCAGGTGGACATACAATGATCCTCTACGCACAAAATACAATGCAAAAATGGCTGGAATGAATGCACCTATAGCTAAACCTAAAGGAAGCAAGAAATTGAAGGATTGGGAGTCTCGTTGATTTTAGAGCACAGATAGAAAGCATTCCTGTAGCTTTTTATCAATCATCTTATGGAGAATTGAGTATGTTTTGGCTATTATTATTTACATACATGTAGGCTTGATAGCATCATTTTCTACTTATCTTATTATAGAAGCAGGCTAAGGCAGTTATTATGAATTCAAAGCAGCTAAGGCAGGTGAAGGTGGCTTGAGTTTTGTGGACAGAAATGCACCTTAGAATATCAAACCACGAGATTACGATATGGTCACATCATGTATTGCATGTTTTAGTTGTTGGAAATATACATTTTTTTCCCACTTAGCAAAAGAAAGTGTTTGAATCGCATTTGAAAGTTGTGTTTAGAGACTAAGGACACGTTTGATAGACTGTAATAACCACTCTAATGTAATAGCTATTATAGTGAATAGCTATTTTGTTGTTACTTGTTAGGTTTTGTTTTTATTATAGGAAATAGTCATTTCTTATGAATAACTATTCTTTAAAATGAGGAATAGACATTTCCTATCAAAAGTACTGAATCCCTTTTCCTTAAACCCTTATAACTAAAATTCCTAACAAAAAAAACCCTTATTGCTGCTCCCTTCAGAATTTTTATTTTATTTTATTTTATATTTTACAGCTGGTCTACTGCAAGCTCTTTTTTGTTCTCTCTACTTCTGCTGTTACTTTCTGCCATACTAGATGAGCAAACAACAGTTTGGTGGTCCTAGGTTTTTTGTTGATTCCTTGTGCTACCCATGAATGTAATTTTTAGATTTGCCTCTACCACCCACATGAATCATGTAGGGAATGGGCTTGTAGGAGTATGGTGCTTGTGTTATGATGTTTCCATTGAATGAAGTTGGTATTGTTAATGTTTCAGGGACATTAGGTTGGTGATATTGGAAAGTCTAATAAAGGTGGTGTTTCTAGTGTTAGGTTAATTGATGCCTTTGCGAATGTATTTGTTGAGTAATTTGGTTTGAAGCCACAGTCCAATCAATTGGATCTCCGATAGCGTGAAATTTTGGTCAAGAAAAACAAAGAACTTGAGCAGCAAAATGCAGAGATTATGCAGAGCATAAAAGAGGAAGAAGAGAGGCTATTGTGCTTGGATGAAACTCTTTCATTTTTTTTAAACATTTATGGAGTTATTAATGTGAAAAGAAGACGCATATTAATATTAAATTGTTCAATTTATATATCAAAAGATGTCAAGCTAGATCCACAAAAGTGTACATTTAATTTATAAATAAGAATATTTTAGTAAATTTAATTTTAAAAACAAATTCAAGGAATTATATTAATGTAATATCACTAAACAAATGAATAATAATAATTATTTCATTACAACATTTTGATTCCTTGTAATCCTTATTCTTATTCCTTATAATATTTATTTTTATTCCTATGTAATCATCATTTCAACGTACCAAATATGGCCTAAGTTGGGTTTAGGAACAAAATTGGTCAATTTAGAAAAAAATTTGGATTTAGTTGGTATTAACCCAAACCTCAAGTATGTTTATGGAATTTACCCTAGTACCTTAGCTAAAATTATGTATGTGTTTGATCATTTTGACTTGTATTGTTTCATTTTGTAGGAAATTCATTTCACTTGAAATTGAGATAATTTATTTCATGGTTAAAAATTTTATTTTTTTGAATTTAATAATGTACATGTGGGGTTAGGATTTGTAGCCCAAGCCCAAAAACAATTAATTTGTAGAGTGTGGATGATAGAGTTAGGTTAATTGTGAAGTTCACAACGGTTGATCACAACGTTCCAGTATGAACCAGCATAAAAATACACGTAAAGATCAAGTAAGTTCAAGTCTGAAGAGACTTATGATAAATTGAATACAGGTTACAATTCTTAGGATTATAGTAAAACCTCTCTTTTCTCTTTTTCCTTTTTTTTTTTTCTTCTATTAGAGCCCCTTCTTCTTTATATAGCATCCTCATCCATTATCTCCATCGTCCACTTGTTCTTCATCTAGCTTCCTATTTGAGTGCATGTCATGTCATGTATCTCTCTCAGTTTTTTGTGAGTGGCGGTAGCTGCAGTTATACTGTTCAAGAATCTTCTCTACATAAATGCGGTCAGAAAAGTTGCTGCAGTGCATTTAATACGGTGGTGGTGGCAACTTTTCCTTTTGGATATTTCTCCATTCCTCTTATCTCCAAGCGTGTTCAAAACTTATCTAGACTGCTGAAGTCACTAGTAAACTCATTCGAACTCCCCAGATATTTATATGACCCAGAATCTTTACATCCGAGGATAATGATCTCTTCAGAACACTGATGCTCTCTTTGGACGGAGTTTGTTCATCCCCATGTATCCTTCTTTCACGCGAAGTACCCCTCGACAATTTTAGCCTTTTCGGACATACAATAACCTTCACATTGGGCTTTAGGCCCATTACGTATGGTTAGGCTCTTCCCCCCACAGTACAAATTGTTCAAAAAAATGTACAAATTGTCTTGTCATTTAAAATTTTAAATGAGTCGGGAGAATATATGAATCAGGAATGAGTTCTATTTCAAAAATGGAGATGATTATTTTTAGAAAGAAAACCACTGCTCACTGTCTATGAAGTTTTCTCCTTCTAATCCAGGGTGTATGGGGCCCAAGGGGGCCAGGGCCCCCTGGCCCAAAAAAAAAAATTAGTAGATATGATACGTATTTTTAATAGATGGACCCTTATCTTCCAAATTCTTAACTCCCGTTACCAGCCCTGCCCAAACAGCCCAGAGCTCAGCCCAACCCAAACAAATTAAAAACCCATTAACCCTTTTAACCCACGATACATACAAACCAAAATTAGGAAAAAAAAGAAAAAACATTTTTGCTTTTCCATCCCATAGACCCTCACATCTAGCTTCTATTTTTGACAGGATCTAAAATTTCAATTTTAAAAGAAAATAAACACAACCTAAAAAATAAAAATAAAAAAGAGAACGAGATTAACAAAAATGGCTGTCGTCGGCAACCTTCATCTACATGCCCAAGCTTTGCTTTCCCTTTTTCATTGTTCTTTATCATCTTTCTTTCACTGCATTGCTCGCTTCAGTCTTCAAGTTTCCTTAAACCTTCAGCTTCAAGAGTGCTATGAGAACAATGGTTATCTCTACTTTTGTTGTTTGGTGAAGTTCTGGAGGTTCCTAGGTAATAATCTTTTAAGGATGAAGTTAAAAATATTTTTTTATTTAGTTTTTGAATGGCATGATTTATTAGCTCCATTGGTGTGTGTATATATATATAACACAAAATATTAAATTTATGCATGTTTCATCGCATTATATATATATATATATATTTAAGTTAGTGATAATTTCAAAACAATACACCAAAATAAATTGATATTGAAATATTTCATTCTAATTGACAAACTTAAACGGTATTCAAAACAATGATAAAAAATAACCTTCGTAACAAAATGAAAAATAATTTTTTTATGGACTCTTTGATGTTATACATTGAAAGGGACATAGCTCTAACATTTAGTTTGGATTCAATCATGGATGACTTTTGAAGATTTAAAAGAGCGTCGAGTTTCATTTTCACCATTTTCATAGATAATGTATTAAGAAACAATAATGTTTTGTGTCTTTTGTCATTGTTAGTAGATGATTGTATCTTAATATATTAAGATTAAGAAACAATAATTTTGTGTATTTATCCTAGTTGATAGTTTGTAGACACTATATGGATGCTTATTTGAAGGGGTTTTTTTTTTTTTTTTTTTTTTCTCCGACCTCCTAATTTCAAATTCTGGATCTTCCTCTGTTCTAATCAATTTTTTTTTTTTTTTTTTTTTTCTCCGACCTCCTAATTTCAAATTCTGGATCTTCCTCTGTTCTAATCATTATAAATAAGTGGAAAAACCAACTGTTTAAGGTTTGGGGGTAATTAACCAATTGATAAATCATAATTTTTTTCAAGTTGTATGTAATAGTTGTGCCTTTTCTAGTTATCATTTTACGCATCATTATTGATTACTGTTGGTCAAAGTGGTTTCATTTTATTATTTCTTTTTCATCTCAGGAAAATAAGATCGAATTACCAAATGTTGTGAGGCCGCAATCAGCTAACAAGGTTGTGGTGACCTAAGGCCGATAGCAAGGTCGTACGTGTACCTTCCATCAGATATATACAGGAGTATAATTTACAATTTAGATGTTATCTGGCAAGGAGCCTTCAAGAGAATTTAGGCATTGAACCTGCTAGAAAAAAAATAATCGGTTTAATTTTCACTTTCGTTCTTAATTTATAGTATACTCTAACTATACAATACCTATAAATTAGTCTGTCATCAATTATAAAATAAATAAATAAATAAATATATGTATATTTATTATGTTTTGAAGTCGAATAATTATATTTAATATTACCACATCAATTTATAAAAATTATAAAGTAAAATTTGTAACGGCTATAGCATTTTTCATATTGTACATGGTGGTGTCCATAAGCAATTAATGGGCCATTTTGTCATAGAAACATGTCCAAGATAAAATAAAAGAATATTAAAAATAAGGAGAAAGAAAGAAGGTATTAAGTGGTGTGAGCATTTGGTGAGACCTTATATAACTGAATCTGAATCCAGTATTCAATTAATTAATCAACAAAGCCTATTTTACAATTGGCATTTAATCCAATTCAAGGGTGAAATGATCATTTCAAGTTCAAGGGTACAAACATATCATTTTGAACCATAAAAAGAATTCATTTTAAAATATCATCAACACTTTTAAGTTTTAAAAATGAAAGTTAAGGACTTTTTTCATGTAAAAATAACAACATCAAATTGATAAATCATGAAACATCCTTTATGGTGTGGAGAAAACTACAAGGATGGGAAGGGAAGCTTTTGTCGCAAGCTAGCCGAGAGGTTTTGATCAAGGCAATCATTCAAGCTATTCCAACTTATACAATGGAATGCTTTAAAATTCCATTGGAACTTTGCCATGATATTGAAACACTCATCAAAAAAATTTGGTGGGGCCAAAGGGGAGATAGAAGGAAGATTCACGATTTGAAATGGGAAGAATTGACAAAAGCAAAAGAGGAGGGTGGCATGGGATTTAGAGATATAACTATGTTCAATGATTCATTATTGGCAAAACAAGCTTGGCGGCTTTTGCATAATTCAGACTCACTATTTTATGAAGTCTTCAAAGCCCGCTTCTTCTCAACTTGTTCAATAATGGAAGCAAAAAAATCATATGCAGGTTCTGATGCATGGACTAGCATATTACATGGGAGGGATGTGCTGCTTAGAAGATGCCGGTGGAGAATCGGGAATGGAAAGTCAGTATTTGGTAGGATTTTTGGCTACCAAGGAAAAAAACATCACAGGTGCTATCTCCTATTATTGATTCTATGGCAGGTGCTAAGGTTGATATTCTCATTGATGAAAGAACAAGACAATGGAACCATGAATTGATTGAGGGCATCTTCATACCCGAAGAGGCAGATTTAATCAAAACAATTCGATTATCACAGCAAGAAGCAGAGGACACATTATTTTGACCTTCACTCACAACGGGTCATATACTAGCAAGTCCGGATATCTTTTCTTGAAATCTGGAGAGGAGGCCGAGATCAATGATGAGCAAATGGAGCGGGATAGAACGTTGTGGAGAGGAATATGGTCTTTGCAGGTTCCAAACAAGATCAAAAATCTTGTATGGAGGGCCTGCAGAAACTCACTGCCAACAAAAGATAACTTGCAGTATCGAACCATAATCGATAATGTAGTTTGTGACCAGTGCAAGCTTGTACCTAAATCGGCAATCCATGCTGTATGGTCCTGCACCGAATTGGATGTGGTATGAGAAAATGTCTCGCTTTGGAGTCACCGACGAACAAACAACTTCTTTGATTTCAAGGAGCTTCTATCTTGGCTCATCTCAAATCAGCATCACCTGGAGTTATTCTCAGTCATGGCATGGTCGGTGTGGATTCAAAGGAACCAGATTCGCTTAAACAAACCCAACAGCAGCCCCCATTCGATTGCTTCACTTGCAAGAGTACCTTGCTGAGTTTAAGGCGGTTCAGCTTCCTAAACCAACTATGCGTACAACTCCTTTGACACGATCTAGGTTGCAGCAACCAGAGAAGGGAGTGGTGAAAATAAATTGCGATGGAGTCGTTTTTGCCGATAAGAAAAAATGGGGCATCGGTGTGGTAATTAGGGATAGCCTTGGCTCGGTTTTAGGCTCACTTTCCAAGCAACTACCACAGCCCTATACCCCATTGGAAATCGAAGCAATGGCAGCAGCTACAGCACTTCAATTCGCCATGGACCTGGGATTTAGACATGCTGTTCTGGAGTCCGACTCACAGGTCTCGGTGAATGCCCTTTGCAATGACACTACTTTCTTGTCTTCAAACAGTTTGTTGATTGAGGATATTAGACTCCATGCTAAGCTTTTTAATCAATTACATTACTCTCATGTAAAGAGAGAATGTAATAAGGTTGCTCATAAGTTAGCTCGGCGTGCTTTATTTATTTTTAATCTTATTGTGTGAATGGAGGACGTTCCACCACCTTTATTTCCTGTTATCCTAGCTGATATCGCTGGATTTTCTTAATAAAATTTATTACGTTTCCTCTCAATAAAAATAAAAATAAAAATAAAAAAGAAATAAACATCCTTTAAAATATAATTTAATGCACATGATAACCGATAATTAATTGTAGGTTTTTAAAATAATTAATTAAGTATGATTAATGATGTGGAAAAATCTTAATGGTTCAAACCTTTTTTTTTTAGAATAATGGTTCAAACCTAAAGAATGGATGTATATATACAAGTGCATGAAATATGTTCACATATCAATGGACAGTTGATTATTTTATAATATTTTTTTCAAAAAATAGTTAATTAATAATTAATAAACTTAAATGTCATTATCCCTCAAGAAGATCATAAAAACAAATAGCTTGAAAGTTGGAGAGGGGGGGGGGGGGATGGGGGAAGGAGTCAAGGTGTTGATTGACTTTGCGAAGGAAGAGTCCAGAGCTTGTTTGTAGAAGAGGGAAATGTTGAAGAGAGATAAAGAGAGGAGCAATTGATCTTGTGAAATTTTTGGGTACAGAGTAAAAATAATTATATAAATGGGAAATTGCACTTTACCCACCTATGGTTTGACCCGTTTTAACAGTGCCCACCCGTGGTTTAGAAATTATCACTTAACCCACTTAAGGTGGCCTTCGTTAGACCCCCCTTACCCACCTCTGCCATTTCACCGTTAAAAATATGGGTAAATGTGTCTATTTCATTATATTTTATGTCTCTCTCCTCTTTTCTCTCATTCTTCTTCTTCTTCACATAAAACATAAAAGAAAACCAATACACCTACGGTCACAAACAAAGCCACAAATCCATGTGAACATACACCCACAGATTCGCTAGCCTTCCACTACTAAATCCAAAAATTGACTACTTAATTCTTCATAGAACAATCACAAAATAAAACTCTAACCCTCTTTCTTTTGCTGGGTTCTCCAAAAAAAACCCAGATTTGCAAGTAAAAAAAAAAAAAAACCCAGCAATCTGTTCAAATTGACTACTTAATTCTTCATAGAACAATCACAAAATAAAACTCTAACCCTCTTTCTTTTGTTGGGTTCTCTAAAAAAACCCAGATTTGCAAATAAAAAAAGACTGCAAAAAAAAAAAAAAAAAAAAAAACCCAGTATTTTGTTCAAATTGCTAGGTTCAAATTTTTTGGGTTTAATAACATGATAAAACATCACATGCTATGAATGAATGAATAATGAATAAATACAATAGAACACTAAACCCAAAAAACATAGAACCCAGATCTAGCATATCCAACAGCGAACTCAGATCCAAAACGGCAGCAAACCCAGATCTAGCAGATCCAGCAACAAACCCAACTCTATCCAAAACAGCGCCACTCTGAGCTGGTCCAGGAGCTTCTGTAGGTGTACTAATCGAATATGGAAGACTCACTGGAGCCTTAGAAGAAGCTGGAGGAGGAGATGGTGAAGAGTTCACCTCTGCCAAAGACAAAGCAGGCACTAGGCTATGAGATGGAGCAATTCACCAAGGCCTTCAATTTGGGACTTAAGGGCCGATATCTTGAAATTCTGAGACTCGATCTTTTGGTTGAGTATCAAGCACCTTTGCTCCATGGCCCTGATATTTGCATGCTTTGATGCCAAGACCTGAGACTTGCTTGCTTGCAATTTTCTCTCTACTAGCAATCATTTTTTTTTTTTTTTTTTTTTTGGTGTGGTGAACACAGGTTGATAAAATTAGGGATTTACTCTTGTTTGGTTGGTGAGAAAATTTATAGGAGAGGAAAACCCAAGCTTCAATACACCTCCTTGCTTACAAGTGTTCAGATTTCACTTTGGCAATCTAAGTGAAGAGAGAAGGGATTATGAGTTTGGGGATTTTTAAGGGTTCTATGGTAGAGAGAGAGAGAGAGAGAGAGAGGTCGTTCCTTTTTTTTTTTTTAGGTTCTAATTGGGTTCTAATTTTTGCTTATATAGTAAAGGAGATTTTCTAATGGAAATGGCAGATGTGGGTAACGGGGTCTAACGAAAGCCACCTCAGGTGGATTAAGTGATAATTTTTAAACCACGGGTGAGCACTGTTAAAATGGGCCAAACCACAGGTGGGTAAAATGCAATTTCCTCTTATATAAATGAAATAGAATAAAAATGATTGTTTAAATAAAATAGAAAGAAAAGATAGAAGGAATATTGCAAAGTGTTTTTAAAAATGGTTAAATACTTTGGAAAAAATGGTTTTTGGTTATAATTTTTAATAAAAATTTAGATTAAGTTATTGAGATATTGTTAGGACTTAGATCGGATAAGGTTTTATCCATTTTATGTTGTTAGGAATAAATATTATATGAGTTGTAAGTTATTAGTGTCTCAAGTGTGATTGAAGATGTACATTGAAAACACAATAAGCTACTTAGGGGGTGTTGGATTTATGATTTCCATAACTTAATTCCCTGTTTCCATAACTCATAACTCAAAAATGGTGGGACCCATAGCAAAAAGGTTGTTTGGCAAACGATAACTCTGTTTCCATCACTCAATTCTCTGATTTTTAAGTTATGAGTTATGGAAATTGAAAACACATTTTGGCTGTTTTCAGTTTCCATAACTCATAACTCAATGACATTTTTGTAATTAAACATACATAAGGAACCCACAAACAATACCAACCGCACCTTTTCCTTCTTTTTTTTCTTCCCTTTCCTTTCATGGGTTCGGTCTCCCCTGTTTTTCCCTTTTTTTTCCTTTCTTCTCCTGGGTTCGGTCTCCCCGATGTTCTTCCCCTTTTTTTTTTCTTCTTCTTCTTTCACTGGGTTCAGTGATCTGGGTTTTTTTTTTTTTTTTTTTTTTTTTTCCCTTTCTTCTTTCATTGGTTCGGTGATCTGGGTTTGTGAAATCGTGAAGCAGCAGCGACGGCTATGGGTCTGATCGTTTTGACTCAGTGGCGGCCATGGTTGGCCCGTTTCCGAGGTGCCTAAGTTCCGATAGTAGCAACCCCAGCAACCGATCGTTTCTGATGCTCTGCTCCTTAAAAACTCTGAAACCCACCATAGCCACAACAGCTACATCAACATCAATGGCCTGGGCAGATTTGAGTTTGTTTTTTTTTTTTTTTTATGATTGAGAAATCAGGGTTTGTTCTGGAATATATTTATGCATGTTTAATTTTGTTCTGGATGAGAAATCTGAGATGAGAAAGGTGAAAAGGGAGAAAAATGAAAAATGAAAAAAGAACAAACTGAAGAACAGAGAAAGAAGAAAGAAAAGTGGAGAAAAAAAAATCTGACCAAGTGATAGAAATGGGGCCCATAAATAGTGTAAAAAATATTGAGTAATGAAAAGTGAGTGATAATGCCAAACAGGTGTGAAAAATTAAGTGATGAGTGATGAGTGATGAGTTATGAGTTATGAGTTATGAGTGATGAGTGATGGAAATTGAGTGACGGAAATTGAGTGACAAAAAAATAAATCCAAACCGGGCCTTAAGCATTGTTCAAGAAGCTGTCAAGTCTGCCACTTCGACTGCAACCTTAACTGTAGCTTTATCAATCGAGCTTCATTAAAGTTTGATTCTTGTCTCAATTATTGACTAATCAAGTTTCGAGGTAAATTAAATCTTTAATTTCCGGCTCATGATGACCAAAGCCATAGGATTTGTGCCCCAGAATTCCAAAACGTGTATAAAGTTATGATACATTGAGAAAAAGAGATCTTGTTACGACAGTTATGTGCCAAGGGTTTTGTATTAAGTATCTTCTCTGGCATTGTATTGAAGATCAGTAAGTGTTCCAAGCTACTGCATAAACAACCTACACCAATCAAGTTATTGTTGTAATGTTAGACACGAATTAAGTAGATGTGCATCAAAGAGATTCAAAAATAGAAGAATCCAACTGGGTTGTAGCTATATATGATCATATGAGCAAGTATCTACTATAAGTAGAAATGCTAAGACTAGGTCCTTATTCTTGTATTTCAAAACTTCAATTATACTTAGAATGTGTTTGTTTGGAGGTGAAATAGGGTGGATGGAAAATTTTGGAGAGTAAATGGGAAAGAAAACTTTTTTGGAGCTTGTTTGGTTGGGTGGAGAGGAAAGAAAATTAATGGTAGGGTCTGGGTGTGTTCTCTCCGGGCCCACTAAAAAGTTTTCTCCAAAAATGAAAAGAAAACGGAATGGAAAAAATGAGATTACTTAATGGACAAAAATGTCCATGTGCACTTGCACATGGGCAATTCGTCTAGTTCTTTTTTTTTTTTCTTTTTTTTTTTTTTCCCTTTCTTCTTTCATTGGTTCGTGATCTGGGTTTGTGAAATCGTGACAGCAGCACGGCTANAAACTTCAATTATACTTAGAATGTGTTTGTTTGGAGGTGAAATAGGGTGGATGGAAAATTTTGGAGAGTAAATGGGAAAGAAAACTTTTTTGGAGCTTGTTTGGTTGGGTGGAGAGGAAAGAAAATTAATGGTAGGGTCTGGGTGTGTTCTCTCCGGGCCCACTAAAAAGTTTTCTCCAAAAATGAAAAGAAAACGGAATGGAAAAAATGAGATTACTTAATGGACAAAAATGTCCATGTGCACTTGCACATGGGCAATTCGTCTAGTTCTTTTTTTTTTTTCTTTTTTTTTTTTATGCCTTCCTAGGCACGTTGTCGTGAAACTGAAATTTATTTTTCACTCCACTTTATATTTGCAATAAGATTGTACTGTTATTAAACTAAATTGGACCTTTATATAATTGGCATAATATTAATCAAGTTGGTAAATTTGGTTTAAAATTAATCGACCAGGCTAAATTTTCTCAACACAAGTGAAATGAAGGGAGTCAACTTCACCAAAATTTTATTTTGTGAATATTTAATCTGAAAAAAAAAATATATATATATATATATATGTATATCTAATATCAAAAGAAGAGATCCTGACATTCTTTGCCCCCATGAAATCAAATAATCAATGTTGCACAGACCTCTACAGTAAGGGCCGTCGGCAACAATTGTACTTGTTCCCATTTGGCTATTTCCGATAGCACACCATAAAGTAAATGGATATACAATCAATAATGTGTAATGGTGAAGCCACAATTTTAGAAATTTCTCAATGCCATTATTACCAGTATTTCCATCCGTACATCTAAAATAGTATAAGCTCTACCATCTGTCTAATCAACCCCAAAATATACCAATATTAATTCATATAAAATTATGTAAAATAGGATTTTAGTAACAATAAATATGCAAATATAGACTGCAATTGGGAAGCTTCGCGAATGCTAGTTTTAGTAGGGTTAACTGCAAAGCAAACAAAATAGCATACACCTTAGCTAAATGGTCTATGTTTAATTCTTTTTTGGGATCTTTTAATTTAGGGAACAGTCCTTTTGCTTTTGTAAATGTAATCTTGAAAGAGGAATGTCAGCAAGTTTATGGGCAGCTCCTTTGTTGTTTTGTTTTTGCCTGATTTGGTCTTCAATAAAGTTTTTCTGTTATAAAAAAAATGTAAATATAAACAATTATTGTTCTTATGTATATTTGTTTTTTAATATTTTCTTTACTTATAAAGGGATATATGATTTGGGAGAATAATTAAAATATATAAATAAATAATATTTTTATAAAATGTAATATAAAATAAATAGTTTAACATGAATTTTTTAAAAAGTGATTGAGCAAAATAAATAAAATAAAATTTTTTTTTAAAAATAGAAAAAAAAAAATTTGGGCACAAGCAATGTAAATGCTCAGTCTTATTTGGAAAAGAGATTTAATAAAACGGTTGATTTTGATTTCAAATCCGCCATTAAAGTTGTATTGATAGAGCTCGGCGGTGAAGATTGAACTTTTGACGGTTTGACCATTACCTACTACAATTTTTAATGTTCGAGATTGCTGACGTGTGCATTCTACTGACAGTTTCACACTCAGTTTAGGCGCGTGTTTGACAGCACCAACCTTTTATTCTATTCTAATGTTTTTCCTCCAACTTGTCTCCCAAGTGTCCCAACTTTAAAAAATCACACCGCCACAGAAATATGGTGCTGCGTTGATGTGAAAGGAACTGACCATATATAATTTTTTTTATTGAACTAACCTATAAAATTTGAGATTTTTTTTTTTTTTGAGAAGCTATAAAATTTGAGATTAGTTTTTACATTTAGGATGGAATTAATGATTTCACAATTTAATATGAGATTTAGTTAGAATGAGTGATGTTTGTAATTAAAAAAAAGTACCACTCAAATATTTTGTTGACTAATATCTTTTAAGTCATGACAAGTTGGTAACTCAAATTTTTTTTTTTTTTTTGAAAGAAAGTCATGGCAACTCTTTTGGTTTCTTGATATCACACTCTAATTAGTTTTTGAAATAATTAAAAAAAAAACTTAAAATGATTATCTCATTCCAAAATCCCAATTCATACGTCAACTAAATGGCAAAAAAAGAAATAAGAAAAAAAGAATATGGAATCCCAAATACAAGTAAAGAAAAATTACTTAAGTTTTTATATGGTTTTATGAAGTCGTTTAATTTTTTTCGTAAGGTTTTATATATGTGTGTGTGGTGTGTGGATAATGTGAGAGGAGAGTTCGGATTTGAAAATTAGACATGAAAACCAAAAAAGAAATGTTATTATTATTTAAACCCAAGAACAAAAATGATAGTCTAATAACAATGGTTTTTTTTTTTTTTTTTTTTACTCTAAATTCGGTCTAACCTCCAACTGCACTCAGCATCCTTTTCTAGCACAAAAAGCCTGTCTGAGGAGCTTTTCTTCATTTCTGTAATTCTTCCTTTCTCTCTCTAGTTCAAATTTTCTCTTTAAGTCTTCTCTTTCCTGCGCCCTTTCTTGAGTCCCTTAGCCGTTGTTAGGGATGGCTAGGTTTAAGAAGTTAGTTGAGTCTGAGGAGGCGATGGAGAAATTCATCACCGATTATAGGATACCCAATAACGTGGACTTGAGGTACTGTGAGGAAGGGGAATGGTATACTAAGAGGAGAGAGGGCGAAGTTGTGATTCCCATAATCACCTTCTTAGAAGGGGGTATGAGAATCCTTATGGGGTCGGTGACGCGTGGCTACCTTAAGCATTTCCGGCTGACTCCCACCCAGTGCGCCATCAATGTGTTTAGGATACTAGGGTGTGTAGATGCCTTGAATGAGAAGATGGGGCTAAGATTAACCCACCATGACGTAAACTGGTGCTATAACCTCCAACACCTGAAGGGTAAGTCCTACTACATGAAGACGAGGGACGATAGGGTTCGGCTTATGTAGTGCCTCCCCGAGTCCAGCAAGGGGTTAAATCTAGACTTCCTTATTATGTCAGGAGAGTGGCACGACAACCTCCATTGCTCGACAGCAGAGGGAGAGCCAGGTAGGGCACTCGGAGTAGAGGAGGGCTGACAAGCCATGTTTTCGTAATTTGCTTCATAATTTGTACGGTTTGGTTGCTGATTAGCACATACTTTCTCTTTTGCAGATCCACACGCCTTTAAACGACATTTTCACCTGGTCAACAAGGAGGACCTGGAGTCCGTTCTCAAGGCGGATATTTTTGTGAACGAGGCCGACGATCAAGTTAGGTCTGCTTACAAGATCCTCGAGTACGATTCAACCCAGAAGTCGTTCTCAACTCCGAAGCATATGATCAAGGCTTGCGATCCTTGGCTTCAACAAATTATTGTGGTGAAGCACAGGTTCACATTTTCTGAAGGATCTTCCATCCCAGAGGGTGTCCCACTGGCCGGTTCTTCCTCGTCTCATCAAGCTACGGAGGTTGAGGAACAAGTTTGGAAAGGGAGGGAGAAGTAGTTGATCTGGGCTCATCTGATGACGAATTTGGTGTATTTGACCAAGTCCATCTGTCCGAGGATCCCTCTTTGTCCGAAGCTAATCCTTTGCCTTCGCGGATTGTTACTCTAACTAAAATGGGTTTCAAGAGATGACTTCAAACCAGCTTGCTTGATTTACTTGAGGGCCAGTCGGGGAAGGACATGCCGAAGGAGTCACAACCCAAGCCTCTTTCACTTCCACCCAAGCTTCCTCCTCCCCACCTAAGCCTTTGTCGGCGCAAACCAAGTTGTCCTCCACTTTGTCAATCTCAAACCCCCGGCTCGAGTCCAACGATCCGAAGAAGAAAAGGCCTTCCAAGGGCAAAGACCTAGTAGATGAGGGGAGATCTCGTTCCCCCAAGAGAAAGATGAAGCCCGCCGACCTTTCAAGCTGCTGAGGATTGGTGGCCAGGGTAAAGGGAAAGAGGTCATTCAGCAGTCCGAGCCCCAGGCCTGGCTGCCCACCGCCATGCTTCACAAAAAGCTTTTGATGGACGACGCCACCCTCAAGGACTTCCGAGGGGCGAGGGGCTCGCGTAGCCGAAGCTTTGGGGAGGTCCCTACTTCTCCCGCCGACATGGTTGAGCTGGGGTATATGAGGAGGCGAAAATTTGCCCGTAACCTTAAGCGATACTTGGGCATGGTAAGCCTTCTGATACTTGTTCTTTCATTTGAATCTTATTTCTCAACACCTAAATTACGATGTATTTGTTTTGGTTGGCAGGCTCTCCAGGCCACTTTTAGGCTGGAGGATGAGGCCGATAAATAGGATAAAGTTGCGGGTCAAGAGCGCGACAAATACTTGAAGGCTGCGAATACCCTCAAGAGATCTGAGGGCGATCTCAAGAAGGTGAGGGAGGACTTGGAGGAGATGATGAAGGCCAGAGACAATGTGGTATTTGACTTAGTCGGCGTCATGAAATAGGCTGAGGATCAGATGTCGTGGTTGCGTGATGCCGAAGGTCAGCTGCAGGTTGCGGAAGAGCATATTGCTGACCTGAAGCAAAAGTTGGCCGAAGCGGTAAGGGCGAAAGGCGTTGCCGAGTATGCCAAGGATGAGGCCTTGAGGGCTAAAGAAGAAGCCGTGTTCGTGAGAACAAATGCTGAGTGTTCTGTAGAGTAAGCGGAGGAAGAGGCCTTTGCCGAAGGAGTGGCTAAGACCGAGGCTTCCCTCAAGGCTCAAGTCCTTGAGGTATGCAGGCTTTACTGCTCCCAGACTTAGACTGAGGCCCTCAACCAAGCGGGGGTCGAGGCCTCGTCCAAACTCAAGAGGGCCGAGAGAATGTACTACACCCCCGCAATTCGCGAGATTGCTTCTGTCGCCTCCGAAGCGGGCTTTGACTTACGAGCAACAGATGGAAGCCAGGCCAGTGCTGCCAAGGACCCAGCTTCATCTGATAAGCCTGTCGAGGAAACTGTGCATCAAGGGGCATTGGAGAGGGCAAGAACTGATAACCCAGAAGTGCCCAGGATGTGGTGAGGCCTCCGGCTGACTCCCAAGCCACACTCGCTGTCCCTTAGGTCCCTCCTGCTGAGGGAGGATCCTCCGAAGTAGTCCCTCCGAGCCAGAGTCCCGAAACTCCAGTCGAAGCCCCTCGTCAGACCCCTCAGGACAAGCTGTCCATCAAGCTGGGGAAATAGGCCATCTTGATAGGCTACCCCGTCTTAACAGCTTGGGCCATTTTGTTCTTGCTTTCTTTTTCATTTTACTTTAGTTTCTATCTTGATTCATCACTATATACCTTGTTTTGGTTTTAAACACTGTAATATTACTTTTTAAACTGAATGCATGGATCTCCTTTTCTTTTTACTTGGCGTCTATCGTCTTTGCGATGAGTTTGGCTACTTATATAGCCTAAGCTTCACAATCTCCGAAACTCAGTATGTTTTTCATTCTAAACTGGCAACCAGACAAAACGTAGAGCCCCTAGCAATACTTCTCACTTGGATTTTGATCGACAATCGAATCACCTTACCACCACAACCTATTTTTGCCGAATTGAATGCTGATGGAACGATTACATAATATTGGCTCCACGGCATATGAATAGGATACGGTAAACAGTACAAAATTCTTAGGGAAGCCGTTAGTTGCTGACTATGCTAAGGGGTTAGGTTCAATGTGCCTTTGAATGCTTTAAGTGGTGTTCATGGGCTTGGTTTTGTCTAACACTTATGTTCTTCTGAAAGTAACTAGTTTTTCCATAGGTTTGAGTTCGAGGACTATGCAATACCTTGGTTTAGCCTAATACCCAGGTTCTCCTTGCAGTGGTTACCTTTCCCATAGGCTTGAGTCCGAGAACCATGCAAGGCCTTGGTTCTGTCTAACGCTTATGTTCTTCTGTAAGTAGCTAGTTTCCCCATAGGTTTGAGTCCATAGACCATGCAAGACCTTGGTTCAATCTAGTACCCAGGTATATTTGAGTGGTTGGTTTTCTCATAGGCTTGAGTCCGAGGACCATGCAAGGCTTTGGTTCTGTCTAACGCTTATGTTCTTCTGTAAGTAGCTAGTTTCCCCATAGATTTGAGTCCGTGGACCATGCAAGACCTTGGTTCAGTTTAGTACCCAAGCATATTTGAGTGGTTAGTTTTTCCATAGGCTTGAGTCCAAGGACCATGCAAGGCCTTGGTTCTGTTTAACGCTTATGTTTTTCTGTAAGTAGCTAGTTTTCTCATAGGTTTGAGTCCGTGGACCATGCAAGACCTTGGTTCAGTTTAGTACCCAAACATATTTGAGTGGTTAGTTTTCCTATAGGCTTGAGTTTGAGGATCATACAAGGCCTTGGTTCTGTCTAACGTTTATGTTCTTTTGTAAGTAGCTAGTTTCCCCATAAGCTTGAGTCCGTGGACCATGCAAAACCTTGGTTCAATCTAGTACCCAGGTGTTCTTCTATAAGTAACTAGTTTCACCGAAGGTTTGGGTCCGAGGACCGCGGAAGACCTTGGTTTAGTCTAGTACCCAGGTGTTCTTCTGTAAGTAACTAGTTTCACTGAAGGTTTGGGTTCGAGGACCATGTTGGACCTTGGTTCGGTCTAGTACCCAAGTGTTCTTCTGTAAGTAACTAGTTTCACCGAAGGTTTGGTCTAAGGACCACAGAGGACCTTGGTTCAGTCTAGTACCCAGGTGTTCTTCTGCTCAGGGTGAAGGTAGTTTGCCTTTGACGCTGGAATGTCCACTTCTAGAGTGATAACGATCTCGGCTATGTTTTGCCGAGGGTGGACTCCTCCTTAGTCTGAGCAATTGGCCTCGTATTGACCTGGACGAGGGTGACATGTCCCTCTTTCACTCCACTTTTTTCTCTCTCTTCGATTACGAGGCGTCTTTTGACTGTTCGTGTTCCGTGCTTGACGCTTCGGTGTGCGAGGCGCGCCCTCGTTAATATCCTCGTGGATTAATGCAGATCCAGCGGTTGATGGCTTCTTTGAAATTCGGTCAGGATTAATGTCGCTGATAATTCTTTTTTCGAATTCTGGGTGGACCAATTCCTACCAACCTTCACCCTCCATATAAGGCTTTCTGGGGGAATCGTCCTTCCACATTTCATGAACCCTCTAGTTAAACAGGAAACATGGTTCTCCCACCCTCTAAGCCCCTTCAATAACCTTGCCAGGATTGTGATCAGAGCTTGGCGGAATGGGACGGCTCTGGATGAGGGCGGGGATAAGCAAGCCAAAGGTCCTCCTCCCTCGATCGNGGTAGTATCTCATCTCATGTCTATAGTTCTAACCCCGTATATCTTGTAAGTTTATACTTATGTGGGTTTTAGTTAGTCCAAAACTTTTAAAGCACAATATGCAACTATAGCTTAGGTAGATTTTCATTAGTGTTGAACTAACCTTGCGTTTGTGAAAAGATTTTTTTTTTTTTTGGAATTTATTTTATTAAAAACATATTATATATACCTTACTTTATATTAAAAAACCTACAATGAAATTGAATGGAAGAAATTTGTATAAAAAAACTAATAATTTCAGATTAAGGTTAAGTTGTATATATATATATATATATATTTGCTTACAACAAGTGAGAACTGAGAATGAGGACATGAAGGGTTCGAATCTAGATTTTCTCGTTAAGAGAATCACTGGCAAACAAGACTATTGGCCTTAGTTTTTTTTTATTTTCTTTTTATGAATTAGTAAAAGACTGTTGCCGCCTTACTAGTTCTTACGATTTTATCATGTGTTATATATATGTTCCAAATCTTCAAAGTCAGAAATTTCAAAAGCTGCCCTTATGCAATCCAATTCAGATGCCAGGAATGCTAGTGTCATAAAATAAATATATATATATATATATATATCACAATTTTTATTTGTCAGCGAACTGTGAATGATGTTGTGAAAAAAATAATGGATCCATGAGGTTTGCATCACCACTCATAACTTGACAAATTGTGGAGAAGTTATGGATTTGTTGTTTTAATAGCAAAGCCAAAGGTCCTCCTCCCTCGATCGAGAGCCGCTGCGGTTGTGACCCGCTTCAGACTTCCAATGCGGTAAGGCTTGGGCATCATCCCGGTGGTATCGTGCCTGGCGATCAAGAGGGAGGTCCATGAAGTACATAATGCTTTTCTCCGATGCGCATCCATGCCTGCCCTTCAAGCTGGTGGTGACTCGCGCCCAGCTTACCTGCCGATGGAAGCTCGCAAGATTATGTCATGTTTGGTGCCCGGGTGTTGTCACCTCCAATGCTCAATCTTCATGAGGCTAGGGAAGCATTAAGGGAACATCATGAGGTGGGGCCCTTAGGCACTTTTGCATTTGCTCCTCTCTTCTTGCCGATGCCATCCATACTAGCCCGATGGTTGTTGGTAGCCTTGAAACAAGCCTACCTCAGCCCCCTTTTCTTTAGGTTTAGCTTTTGAATAAGTCCGTCTAAGCCTCTGTTTATAGAGTTAGCTTTAAAACAAGCCTGTCTGAGCCTCTGTTTGTACCATGTATTTTTTTTTTGTTTAATAAAATGTTGCAATGTTTGTTCACTTTTCCTTCTCTCTGAATCTTTTTATTTTTCTGCTATAACCGTTTCTTGAACAAATGCGTCGTTGTTTGTTGCTTTTTTTTTTTTTTTTTGATGGGATCCGGCATCGGTGCTGTTGGCAGTGACGAGAAACTGCCTGACTTTGCGTAAGTTAGCATCGTAGGAACAATTGCCCTCTGCACCTGCTAGCGCACAAGTTCTTCCCACAGACGGCGCCAATTGTAGGGACCGGGTTTGAGCACTTCTACTGTTGAGTGAGTAGACTCGAACCCAGCTAACCCAGTACAATAAATTTGTAGAGAGCGGGTTCAAGAACTAGGCCCTAGCAGGCGGGCAGTGGGCGGTGAAGCGTTCGCCACCGTCAGACGTTAGCGGATCAAGATTGTCCTCCAAGATTTGTCCTTGGCACCGGTCTGAGGAGCTTGGCAACGGTCTCTCCCGGGGGAATCATCCCCCCTTGCCTCATCTGTATCTCCCCCTTATATAGTCCATTTTCATAACCTCTTTCTTCCACTTGTTGATCATCAATGCCCCCTCCTCCTGACTGCCCGTCTTATCAGCCGCTTTACCAACCCTTCTTTGAGTTGCGGCGATCGAGGCAGCCTTGTTCAGAGGTCACATCACCATTAATATGGCCAGGGGGTTAGGTGAGCGCACTTAATGTGGAGGTGACAATTCATCCTAAACTTGCTCTTCCACCGAGCTGCCATGGCTAAAGTGTTGGGTCGGCTAGCCGAGGACAGGGTCGTCCTTGGCAGGATTCCTGGCGATTTAGACTTTCGTACTTCTCCCTCAAGCATTTCTTCCTCCTCGACATGGGTCTTGAGCTAGATATAAAATGGACCAGAGTTATCAAGTTCTTAGGCCCCATAATTATATTATGTAATTTATTATTTTTAAAAAATACTCTGAAAAAAATACCTAAAGTCACTAGATTTTATGTGCACATTTTCCAGAGTAGTTATCGGACGGAACGATAGTAAATTGATTGAAAATTTGAAATCTCTTTCATTTGCCACATTCTATGTGCACATTCTCCGGAGTAGTTATCGGACGGAACGCTAGTAAATTGATTGAAAATTTGAAATCTCTTTCATTTGGTCCACCCCTTCAATAAACTTCACACAAAAGGAAGCGCGTCGTGGAACGTCGGCTCCTATTGGTTCTAAAGGCTTCACAGTCCATTTGAAACGCAAAAGACTCAAAGAGTCGTACCGCAACTGAAGCTAAATTCTATTTTATCAGGACAATTTTCTCAGGGCTCTTTCGCGGAGCCTTCCCATGCCAATAGATAGATTTTCATTTTTCTATGCAAATTAAAAATTGATAGTTTTTATCGTCCTTGCTAAAAAAAAAAAAAATTGATAATTAAGTTCCGCAAACTTAAGAGTAAATTAAAATACCATTCGAATCATAGGCAAAACTAGGGGTGCCAAGGGAGGCTATTAATCTTTTTTTACATTGAATAATAAATTTAAAAATTATAAAAAAAAAAAATGTATTCATCGGCCGCTCAAGAAAACTTCTTAGCTCTATCACTGATTTGAATGCCCAAATACCAAAAAACGATCAACATCCTATGTTATAGCGTTTTTTTTTTTACTATGTGCACATTCTCCGGAGTAGTTATCGGACGGAACGCTAGTAAATTGATTGAAAATTTGAAATCTCTTTCATTTGGTCCACCCCTTCAATAAACTTCACACAAAAGGAAGCGCGTCGTGGAACGTCGGCTCCTATTGGTTCTAAAGGCTTCACAGTCCATTTGAAACGCAAAAGACTCAAAGAGTCGTACCGCAACTGAAGCTAAATTCTATTTTATCAGGACAATTTTCTCAGGGCTCTTTCGCGGAGCCTTCCCATGCCAATAGATAGATTTTCATTTTTCTATGCAAATTAAAAATTGATAGTTTTTATCGTCCTTGCTAAAAAAAAAAAAAATTGATAATTAAGTTCCGCAAACTTAAGAGTAAATTAAAATACCATTCGAATCATAGGCAAAACTAGGGGTGCCAAGGGAGGCTATTAATCTTTTTTTACATTGAATAATAAATTTAAAAATTATAAAAAAAAAAAATGTATTCATCGGCCGCTCAAGAAAACTTCTTAGCTCTATCACTGATTTGAATGCCCAAATACCAAAAAACGATCAACATCCTATGTTATAGCGTTTTTTTTTTTATTTTTTTTTTAACTTGTCACTACAGTAAACTGCTAGCAACAAGTTAAACACAATTTTTTTTTTTTAATATTCAATTCTCTTTTTCCATGAATAAAGAAATAATAAAAAATTAAAGAAAGAAAATTTAATTGAAGAAGTACAATAATAGAGTATGGATGTAAGGTATATTGTTAGGTAGTATGCTAAAATTCATAAAGTAATTTTTTGGTATGCTAAATGCTAAATTTTTTAGCAATCCAAATATGAATGCTCTAAGAAAGTTATTATTATTATTATATATATATATATATTTTTTTTTTCCTTTAAATATGGGAATAAGTTCTTCTATGACCATAATTTTTGTGTCATGATTTTTTTTTAATTTTTTTTTTGACATGGTAGATTATAAGTGGTTGTCTACTATTTTTATATAGAACCACAACTTTTTCATCACCACTCAAAATTAACCATATTAGATTGATAACAAAAGCTACGACTTGTGTGATTGTGCACGATTGACATTTTCTATTCGTTACTAACTTATACGACCCACCACTTTTCGCTAATAAATTATAATTGCACAAATTAATAAGTTGTGAAATGAAGTGTGAAAATGATTATATTTGTATTATTGTTGCAAAAGTTGTATCCATATTTTCTCTTCTCAAATTTCTAATTCCCAACTCTCGATGGAAATCTAAAGCTTTTTATGCTTGATTAGAACAAGAATCACATTTAGCCAATTAATCTCAAAATTCACTTACATCAAGTTATTAAAAGTTGTGTAAAAATACATGATTACTGTAAAAACTTTGTATTTTTACACTATTACGATTAATTTTATACTTATTCTTTAGAATGAAGAAAGAGAGTAGATGATGGTTTTTATGTATGAAGAAAACAAAATTTTAAAAATCAAGAAAATTTAATATTTTAATAAAATATAGTATAAAATAAATAATTTGATTTAAGGTGTTTTAAACAGCGAGTATTTATGTTTTAAAAAAAAAAAAAAAAAAAGAAGCTAGTATTTATAATAAAAAATGTAAATTTTTATACTAAAATAGATATAAATTGTTGCATTAACCAAGCAGACAATCTTTCCACCTTTGTCAATTTAAACGACAAAATATTTGTTAGAACACAAATTCCAATAAATAATTTAGAAGCACTGGAATCCTTTAATAGTGATTAGTTTGGTCATAATCACTTATGACATAACACAAGCTGTCATATAGAAATGTAATTTTGTTTTACCGTCAAAATTTTATGGAAAATGCCAACGAATGTCCTTAGGATATTGATTAATAATTCATTTTATGAAATTTTTAATACTACTTTTATGAAAAATAAAAAAAAAACTATCAAAATATTAATTTTTTTTTTATTTTCCATAAAAACTTTTTTAAATAGGTCTAAAGGCTATTTCTTAAATTTTATTTTATAAAAATGTCATTATCAAAGTAAATTAGTTTCGATACGAAACGTTGACTCGGTCTTTGTCTTCGTGAACACTTTTCCACTTCCATTTATTTATTACTGTTACAAAAAATTTTCTCATTTTTTTTCGTTGGCTTTTGGTGGTGTGTAGCTTTCGGATGAAGAAAATAATTAAAGTGGTTGTTTTTATGGGAAAAGTAATGTTTCGGTAATTTTTTGGACCATATATCCTTTGTCACACATTTTTCTATAATTATATTATATAATATACTGTAATTTATTTTCTTTCACTTTCACATAGACCCACTAATTATAATTTGTCACATTAAAATTGTGGCAAATTAAATAGTTGCACAAAATGGTGTAGTCGTAGATTTTTTTCAAAAGATAAACCAGGAAAAAAAAAAAAACCTGATGGTAAACAGAGTGATATGCTTGCCATATTCCAGGCCACGTAAATAACGTGGCAATATGATTGCATATTTTGCATTGGACTTGGGCAATTTCAACGGCGTCACTTTGAAAGATTCTTACTGATCAACTACTCTTTTTGACTTGAAGCAAGGAAAGAGATAAATTAAAAAAATAATAAAAATAAACGTGATCTACAAACTTGATTTGTATCCTAACACCACAACTTCACTTAATTTTTTTTATTATTAGATGTGAATTTTAATATACTTACCATTAGATTATATAATTTCTTTTTATATCTTCATACTAGTAAAATTTTTAAAATATCAAAGATTAATAGTTATGCTATTAACAAATATTTATTCCCATAAAAAAAAATTTTAAAATTTTTATAGTCTAAAATTATATATAAAAAATAAATTTACGAATCGAATAGTAAATAATATCCGAGTGACACGAAATTTGATATGTATACTAAAAATATAAAAAACATGTAATTCAATAATTAAAATTTCAAAATATATAATCATACTAATTTTTTGAATGTGAATTGTAGTAAAAAAAAACATCGTTGTCACTCTTTTTTTTCATCTTTAATTGAATTATCGTTCCCATTCTAGAATCCACACATAAAAATCCCCATGCATTAAGAATCTACGTGTGCGTGTTAGGTATGATACCAATTGGTAACCGACGCCAATCGCCGTGAGAAGCTCTTTATAAAGTCCAGTTTCGTTACATTTGGATATCACAACATAAACACAATTCCTTAGTATCACATCAAAACTGTCGTATCCAATGACTACTTCTTCTTTCATAGCCATAGTCAGTTTGGCTCTCCTATTGGGGAGTGTCAATGCTCAACTTTCAACTAATTTTTATTCTAGTTCTTGGCCAAATCTCTTTTCCACTGTGAAATCCACCGTGCAATCTGCCATATCAAAGGAAGCCCGAATGGGTGCCTCTATCCTGCGCTTGTTCTTCCATGATTGCTTTGTCAATGTAAGTACACTGAAAATTTTCCCCCAGTCTTTATTCACAAACACAGCCTAATATTTGAAGTAGCCTATGCTTCTAGCTTGTTTGCATGAGCTTAATATGGTTCTCATTTTTTGCTTAATCTATTTATTTGGTTTATATATAAAATTTTTTAAGTCTTTTATATATATATATATATATATACACACACATCATTTTGCCAACTTATTTTTAAGTAACATAAACTAATGAAAGGACAATGTTTAATTTCTTTCAATTAAATTTGAAAAAATCTCCTTCAATCCATTACTTATTAATAAAAACTTCTACATATATTATTTAAACAAGTCATACATTTATTCAATAGTTGATGGGATTAAAACTAAAAACACATGTAAATAGTTTTTTTTTCAGGAGAAAACATTGGGTAACGCAGTGGCATAATACCAGTGTTTTACGCCACCAATAAAATCTTGCTACGTCACTTTTTTTATTTTTTTGGGTACTTATGCCCCTAATCAAAACAAAACTGAACGACCTAAGGAAAAAAAATGAAAAAGAAAAAAAAGGAAGACTTTCACTTTTGGGATTGAGCCCTCCTTCGTAGCAAGCGATTGAGCGATCCACCTGGCCAAGCATCGAAAACGTGTCGTCGAGTTGCATGTGACAGGAAAACGCCGCGAGCGCGTGATCGGCGCTTCTCGGAGGATCCGGAACCTGAATGGCCAGCTCCAGAACCGGAATCGCCGCCAAAATGTAAAGGGTCATCGCCAAGTCCATACTCGGCTCGCCTTCAGCTCCACTGAGGCACCGCTCGAACGACTTCGAAGCTCGGAGCGCATAGTCGAGAGCCTTGTTCGGTCACTGGCCGGAGGCGATAGTGTCGAGAGCGAGTTTGAGGAGAAACGGGCCGAGATCCAGGTTGTCGAGAGCCGCTTCGGAGTTCGGGTTATTGGGGGGAGGTTTTCTCGGCGAGAATTTGGATCGCGACGGAGACGGGGAAGGCGGTCGTCTCGGAAGCGGAGAGGCGGGTTTGGAGTTCGAAACAGAGTTTACGGGTTCGGATCTCCGTTGGGTCGGAGTTTCGGGGACGGAGATTCGGAGCGGTAGAGTTTCGGGTGGAGTTTTAACAGAGATAAGATGTCTCTGCTGGGCTGGCACAAGTGTGATGGAGGTTTCGGTTTCCAGTTTGGTTCTGCTTATGATTCAGTGATATTTTTGAGGGCATTTTCGTCATTTTGCTCACTCTTGCAGTCAGATGAAGCAGCTGTGTGGCGGTGGGCTTCTTTTTTTTTTCCTTAGGTCGTTCTGTTTTGTTTTGATTAGGTTAGGGGCTTAAGTACCCCAAAAAAAAAAAATGACGTGGCAATATTCTATTGAGTTAGCCTGATTTAATGTTTTCTCTTTCAAAAACGAAGAATGTCGGAAATATCAGTTTGACTTATGTTGGAAAATTGCCGGTTGCGACAATATTATTGGGACCCATCTTTTCTATATTTTGGTTTAATATGGCTATTGGAACTTTTGGACCTAACGTAACTTATCTTTATGTAAAATGATGGATAGGGATGTGATGGGTCATTTCTCCTTGATGACACATCCAACTTCATAGGAGAGAAGAATGCTGTCCCAGATCGGAACTCTGCCAGAGGCTTCGATGTAGTTGACAATATCAAGTCTGCGGTGGAGTCTTTCCCATCCTCTTCTTTAGCTAGGCCCTTGAACAAGCCACTGAACCTTGCTGCCAATGAACCACTTTTGGAGCTTGAGCTTCCTCAAGAAAACGTGGCCGTTGTGGCCCACTCGTTGGACAAAGAATCGCACCATGTTTTACCATGTGACTTGGAACCCAGCAAACCCAAACTAGACTTTCCTTATAAGGCTCCAAGACTTGCCAGGAAATATGGACGATTACTTCTTTCCAGGGAGGTACAGACTCCACCATCTGGACCAAGCAGACGTATACACGACAATAACAACTAGAGAACTACAGACTTCTGCTGCCTGACCTCAATATCGTCGAGTTATACAATTTTTAAAATTTTCTTTATTATTTCATTAATAGTTGGCAATATAAAAAGCTTGTTTCATCCTTATACATTGGTCTCAAATAGATATGAAATTTATTTGTGATGGGATGGATGATATATATTCGAAATATACAATATCCTCTTTACACATGGTATGGTAGCTTCAAACTATTCATATTCATGGAAACTTTTAGAGACAGTTGTCCTTGACTTCAATTCTTTCCCCTTTCTCATTACCATATCATGGGCATATTTTGAATTAACAAATAAATTTTCACCTAATCATTCCAGTGATCCCCAAAAAAATTAAAATTCATTTTGAGATTAGAATAATTGCCCAATATTGCTATTGCAATTTGCAAATGGAGCGGCTAGGACTTGGCAACCCCACAACAGGATTTGGACTCATCTGGCCTAAGATAAGAGCCGTCTAGGTTTTAGAACTGAACCCTTGCTCCAGTCAAGCAAGAATTAAGTTCGGTTATAGAATATACATAACATTAATGAAGTATTGGAGCAGGAGGCATTGGACCCGTTGTAATGGTCATGTGCCATCATGACAACGGGTCCAACACACTTGATTATTAGACTCAATCTCTGCCTTATCAGAGTAATCTTTACAATACTCAGTTTCAATCGCCATCTAGACTAATCAGTCTTACCATTCTTGACAACAAGCCAAACTCCTCTAAAGCTTAACCCGACATCCAAGAAAATCTTCACACAATTGGACCTTATAGTTCTCCTCAAAAGTAGATTCTGTCTACCTATATTAGTATCCTTCACATCAACATTAATTGTACCTCTTAAACTTCAATGCAATTAAACTTGTCCTCCGTCTGCAGTCCAAGGCACGCAGCCTTCAAGATCATCTCATTAGCTGAGTAAAGTAAGCAGTCTCTAGCATATTGAAAAGCATGATTCTCTTAAAATGACTAGCCTCATTTTTCCCCAAAAAAAGGTTTAAAACCAATTAATTTCATTGGTCAAGGTATGTATTTTTTTTCCTAAAATTAAGATTACTATGAGAATTTGAATATGCAAAAGTTTTTAGTGACTGACTTAACAAAGAGAAGTATCTTTAGCCAGCCCGAATTCCAAGGCAACCCAAGTTACATTAAGGGCTTTAATTTCCTTGTAGAAAAGGCAATAATTAGGCAGAGGGTATTTTGTCCAGGTAAATTGAGACAATCTCCTTTTGCAATTCCATCTGTTGTTTTAATTCCACCCACCTACAGTAAAATTGACAAGTGATTACTTGGAACTTTTTTTTTTTTTCATAATTTGATGTTTTTAAAAAAAATAATATATATATATATATATAAATCATAATTTGATAGTTATAATGGGAAATGGAGATTTGAATCATAAATGTCTCCATTAAAAACACTAAGAGGTGCCAATCAGTTGAATTACAAAGTTCTTGGCATGAATACTTTGAATATGGTTATATAGATTGGCTAGGAAATCAAACTATGAAAATGGCTTCCATCTCTCTTCTGAATCATGAATATAACTATGAATCAGGCTCCCCTCTATCCTCCGAATCATGATACACCAAGCCACCTAAGGTTCAAGCTAGACATAGGACAATGCATACTTCTTTGGTGCTGCTTAGAGGCTAGATCTTTCTAATTGTTTTCTTTATCTCAATTCTTGAATGTGAGAATGCGCAATCCAATGTCAATTGTTTTTTTAGCAAATTCTGTTGTAAGAAGCATATCTTTTTCTCTTTTATTTATTCTATTTAATTTTTTTTTTTGGCATTTGATGTTATTCAAATCAGATCCCAAATGAATATGGGATTGGGATGTCAACATGTCTGCATTAACCTTCCATGATTTTTTATATTAATAGATCAGCATGCATGTCTCACCCAATTTATGCAATCACTAGTAGTTTATGTTTGGCAGAATGATTTATGTGCTCCTTAATCCTTATAAGCAAAGAAACATGATCAAATGAAATTTGTAATGCTAAGCTAAAGACTGCTAGGTTTAGGCAACCCAAATGACTTAGTAATTTTTCATCAAGTTAGTGTGTGAGTGATTTTCACTGTGATTTGAGATAAAAGTAATTGATCTCCTTTATTCTATGGGTAGATAAGTAGTCATTATCTTCTTCATTACCCTGGAAAATCCTCATTCTCAATAAAGAAGAGGTGCGAGTATAATATATTAACTGTTCACAGAACCATAAGTATTATAAGCAGACAATGATACATTTTGCTAAAATGGTATACAGTTGATTCATCTCAACTCAAAGCAAGAATTCATTCTTTCTATAAAGAATTCAGAATAAATTAGGTACTGCATTAATTTATTGTACAAAAAGGGAGTCATGTAACAAGAGATCACTATACAAATAGAAGTAAAATATTATGACTCCCATTTGAAAATTCCCCAGCCAAAATAACAATTATAGGTGTGAAAAAAAATACGGACCTAAAGCATATAATCCCTGTAACTCTCATTAACTTGGCTTCAACCTAATAGCTTTGAAATCAGTTGTGAATATTATATATGCTTTATCGCCTACCAAGGCAAAGGGTGTTGAAAGTCACGAAGGATATAGGTTACCTGTATACTGATGATTTTGCCACATTAATTCACGGATGGTCTCTTCTTCAAGTCCTAGGAAATCAGATTGATCATACAACAAAGTTTCAGCTGGTTTGTAAGCTCCTTAACGAATATCTCCTTCCTCTTTATCTCAAATCAGAATCTACATGATAAAAATATAGGCAACGGCCCAAGCCTCTAATTGTATTCAGTTGTTAACTGGAGACAAGAAACTATCTAATCTTTTATTGCAAATTTAATATATCATTATTGCAAACAAGGACAACTGTCACTCAAGGAACTCTGTTCATGACACATGGCTACCCGGGCAACTAACAAGAATATCCACTACTGAATGATTTTTACACAAGAATAGAATACATCATGTTTGGTGAGAGCCATCAAAATCATTGCTTCACATTCACAGCATTACAACCACGGTCAATTCATAGAGCAATACTGTGATCAAAGTGCAAGCACAAAAAATTTAAACCTAACCCAAAAGACAAGCATAGAGAGGACAGGGAAGATAAATTAGACAAGTGTACTTAGAGCAGTGAGCTGAACTCTTCATTTCCCATACTTCTTTCTCAATCTTTCCTTGACGAAATCATTCCGAGCTTTAGTTCGAGCTTGTTGAGGGGCAATGTTGACATAAGAGAGATGCACACCAGCAGCAAATAGAGCAGCACCAGAGACAAAGCATGCCACAGTCATCAACAATTTCTTGGGTGTTGAAGGAAAGCACAGCACCATTTCCTCAATTATCTACATGCAAAAGAAGAAGATTCAATCAAAGCTAACCAGCTCACATACACAAAGCCACAATCTTTCATTGATTGAAAAGAAAATTATATCGATCAATTTCATAAATCTTCAAGCCACATTAAAACCTTATCTGATACAACATATACTAGCTAAAACTTGCACATCAACTGCACCATATTCGTTCCAGAAAATACAAAAACAAAACGGCTTCATTTGAGGATAAAAACATGTAGATAACCCATATGGAATACAACATTAGAATAGGAAACGAAAGATAAGAACTTCTAAGCGGCATTTAATCATACACATAGAACGCATTCTTTTTATTTGTAAAGTAAAATGACACAGTGTACTCACGCATATTACTAATCCCAAAACTGATCAATCACAAATAGTTTGAGCTCGAAAATGCTGAATATTAAGGATGATCGAAAAGGTAAGCATTGGATAATAACTCAACGAGTCAACGAGAAGGAAGGATTATACCTCGGGTCAGGAAGCTTTGCTTTTAGAGTAGTGAATAGTGACCTGGCCACTAGTTCATATTTTTCAAATATGGGCCTGGGCCATTTGCATTGTAGCACAACTAATAAGAGTTAGCCCATTCATAGGCCCAAAGTAGGTCAAATAGATAATGAGAATTTGAAAGAGCCTGATTTTTCTTATTAGCATGAGCTGAAAAATAAAGAAAATTAAAAAGTGTTTGTTTCGAAACAATTTATTTAATTGAAATTCAAATTTTTTTGGTGAAAGTGTAGAAAATATGTTTAAAAATAAGTTAAATTGTACAGTTAAACCATAAATAGTATCAAAAAGTGTAATGAAACGTATAAATAATAGCAAAAATAAACTAAAAATGCGAAAAGAGAAGTTGGAAAAAGAAAAAGAGAGAGAGCATGAGTATGGGTTTCCCATTATTCTTCTTGGATTGGAACTTGGGAAGAGTTTTTTTTTTTTTTTTGAGAAGGGTTTATAAATATTTTTAAAAGTTGGGAAGAGTTTATAAATGAAGAATGTGAAAGTTAACGGACGTCAGGCATTTTGAAAATATTTTTAAAAGCCTTTTATGAGAAAGAAAAATTATATCTTTTTATATTTTTTATAAAAATAGTGTCAAAATATTTCTAAAATAATTTATTAAAAATCGTCCTAAAAACCCTCCATTAACAAGATTTCTAGGTGGATGTGATGGGTGACTTGAGCAACATGAATTTCTTATTTTTCAATGCCCATTTCAAATTTGAGGCTGTATGGTTCCCTACCCTTTGTAACACTAGTCTCTTTCAATTTGACACGTGCATCCACTAAATTAAAAACCCTACCAACCAGTCAATTATGAAATCATTATTTTGAGTATTATTATTATTATATATATCTAATTTCTCAGATGACTAATACCGTATACAAGAAACTATTGCACCGAATTTTTTTCTGAGAGAAATTGCCCGGAACTTAAACCTGTGTCTGGTCGGCAATATATATTTTATGATATCTACATTATCCATCTAAAAGTTGAAAAAGATTTCGTGTTGATAAAGTAACTGTGGGGTTGGATTTATTGGATTAGATCAAGCTCACAAAACATAAATTTTTAATATATTTAATAATGAATTGTATGAATTTTTTTTATGTCCCTATTAATTTAAATAATTGCCGAAGAGTGCTGGTGAATATCCGTTTAAATTGTTGAGAATTATCATGTGATGGAATTAAAACAACTCATTTATTATAAATGATTGAGCAAAACTTAAGTACAATATTTTTTGTATTGTATGTTAAGTTCGTCAATTAAATTAAACCATAATTCTTTTTTTTTCCCTCAAAAAAATATTTTTTAATATTTTTTTGAAATTTTAACTATATACAAGAAAGTTTAAGCTACATTGGTCAATAAATTTATTGTATTAGTTAACAAGCCATGATAGGCTTTAAATTTATATCATCCACATATGATGATTACTCTTTGTCATTAAGTCAATACATCAATTGATTGATTGAAAGTTTTTTTTTTTTTTTTTTTTTTTTTAAGGAGGGATTGATTGAAAGTTTATTAAAAAAAATGACACTAATTGATTTTATTTTTGTATAAGCATAATTCAAACTCATATACACTGCTCAACAACAATAGATTATACTAGTGAAGTTTATCAAAACCCCCTTGATTAAGAAATTTGAGATACAATGCCTAAGAAATTGTGTCTATAATTTTTGTTCAAAAATAGCATGGGTTGGAAATTACTAAAATCACTATCACTTTTATCATATAAAAAATTACAAATTGGCATGACTATGAATGTGATTGATGTCGTATCAATTAAATTTATTGCGTAAATATTTTTATTTACTTTTTTATTTTTATTTAAAAGTTTGTCTTTGTAAGACCAATATAATAAGTAAAATTTATAATATTTCTAGCACTCAAAATGATAAAAATAGTTTTAGACTTCATGAGACTTTCATCTATTCCTTTTATAAAAACAATAAAATAAAAAAGGATAAAATTTCAACCAACGTCCTTGTTAATGTCAACCAAGTTCAAGAAATTTCAAAATTGACTAACTTAGTCCCAAAACTCAACACCGTTAGGAATCATAATTTATTTTTCTCATTTATCTCCTGTTGTCTAGCCTTTAAAAACCAAGTTGGTCAGTTTTGAAATGTTTTGAATCTAACTGGTATTAGGCTATTGGTTCTCGGGGGTGTTGGTAGGATATAAGCTCTTGAGTTGTTGACTATATTTTACCATGAGATAAATGAGAAAAATAAGAAACGATTTCTAACCATGGGGACTAAATTAGTATGTTTTGAATGTTTTGGATTTGGTTAATGTTAGGCTATTAACTCCCTGGGTGCTAGTAGGCTATTAGCTCTCAGGATGTCGACTGTATTTTATCCTATAAAAGACAAGACAAAATGCATAGATAATCATTCTTTTTATAGAGAAGTAGATAGATAATCATACGAATGCATGATGAGTTGGAAATAGATTCTTCATTTCAGAATTGGATAAATAAATAATAATAATAATAATAATAATAAAAGAAAAAAAAAAGTTTTCTTCCTCACCTGGCTAGCACGTGCATTGAAAACAAAAAACAAAACGGATAAAGAACAATCCAAATGTTGTCTCGTTGGTTTTTTTGTCGCCTCCTCCATCTCACACTGTACATTTACATAGATTTGTAGTACATAAATACTCCTCCTCTCGTTGTTTCCTTTTCCTGTCCAAATATTAACGTTTCTGAAGGTAGAGAACGCTGATCATTCATTCATTCATTAATGGCGATGATGAAGAAGAAGTGCTGTGTTTTTTCATTGAGTTTTGTGGCTGTTTTTTGGCTATGGATGCTGTTTGTTGTGGCAATCGAAGGAAGTGTGGTGCCTCTATTGCAGAGCTATGAGAAATCCGGGTTTAGACCCAGTTTTAGTACGATTTATGATACTTCCAAATATGGTATTTTCAACCTTAACAACGGTTTGGCTCAGACGCCTCAGATGGGGTTTGACTCTCTTTGCTTCTCTCGCGTTTTTAGCATGTCTTTCTTCATCGTTTTGCTAATGGGGTTCTGTCAATTTTACATCTTTGTTTATATTTAAAGAAGAAAAAAAAAAAAAAAAAGATCATTCTTTTCTTGTGTTTGTGGGAAATGGGAATATCACAGCGAAAAGAGTAAAAGGGAACTCTTTAATTTTTTTTTACTACAAAAGGTTTATAACATAATAAATTAATTTCTTAATTTTTTTTTTTTGTCTATGTTTAAAGGTCGACACGGCAATTTGTAAAGCGAAATTAGTGAAATTTGTAGTATGCCTAGCATCAATCTTGTGCGAATGAGTAGGAATTTGATTTTGTTCATTAGGCAATACTGCTGATTCAATGTGTCATTAAATTTTTTTTTTTTTCCTTTTAGAGGAGAAATTTTATTTTATTTTATTTTTATTTTTATTATTAGTAGTAGTAGTAGTTTTGGTAATGCATATATAAAATCTGTTTGTTGATATGTGTGTGCAGATGGAATAGCTGGAATTTCTTTGCCTGCAATATCAATGAGACAGTCATCAAGGAAACAGGTATTTTATTCTTGCTATCATGGTTAATTACTCAGTAGCTTTTTATGGATATCTGGTAAGACCAGTTATATATTTACATGTATTACTTGCATTTTGTGGCATTATTGTCTTCTTGGTAGTGAGTGGAGTCAAGTTTCTTACTTCTTGAATTCCAAACCTCACATCTCTATGGGTTAGTCTTAGAAGCACGTTACTTATTTGGGGTCCTCAAGAATTTGAAATTGAGGATTGTATGAGGAATGACGACTATAAAATTATGCAGGATCTAATAATGTTACAAGATTTTGTAACTGTAGAAGGAATAAGTATGATTAGAGGACAAGCAGTCCTTGTAGATAAATGGAGTATTGTGTTTGTTCTGGTGTTAATTTTGAATAAATTTGGAGTTGTATACAATATGGGAACCCTCTTATTTTCAGTCTATTTTATTTTATAATTTTTAATGTTTTCTATTATCAATAAGAAGAGAAAACCTGCATGTGTGTTTTTTTGCTATACATATTGTTTTCCTTGTAGAAGTTAAACCTAACAGATTCTTGCCTAGCATACATTCAAGCTGCTGCATACCTTGTTAACTCATAATTCTTACTCTTTAAAAAACTGATGCATGCACGTAGAGGACCATATTTAGGTGAATCTGCAACTACAGTTTGATTTATATAACAACAACAACAACAAGAATCCTTAGTCCCAAATTTTTGGGTCAGCTATGTATCCTCAAAACATTAGTTGGCCACATTTATTCTTTTTCTCTATTCTATTATATTTGAAGTCATATTCTTTGTTACTTCCTTAATTGATAAGTCATTTTTTATCACTTCTACTATTGTTAATAAATATATATATATATATATAAGGGACCTATAGTGGCGTTTTTCTGCCAAAAAAAAAAAAAAAAAAAAAAAATTTGTAAGTTTGATTACCCAATATACCAGGTTTAAAGAGCCCTATAGTGGCATTTTTGAGACATATAGTGACATTTTTAAGCCCTATAGCGGCATTTTTCTGCAAAAAAAAAAAAATAAATAAAATTGATAAGTCTGATTGTCCTATATACTAGGTTTATGGAGCCTTATAGTGGCATTTTTTAGCCTTATAGTGATGTTTTTAAGCCCTATAGCAGCGTTTTCCTGAAAAGAAAATTTTGTAAGTCTAATTGCCCCATACCAAGTTTGAGAGACTTATAGTGGCGTTTTTAAATCCTATAGTGACGTTTTTAAGCCCTATAGTGGCGTTTTAAAACTTGATTTCTGTAAAATCAAGTTTCATGCATTTTTTTTTTTAATTTGATCAGGCATACTTGATTTTGTATGAATCGAGTATTTCATTGAAACTCGATTTTAAGGTAATCGAGTATTAAAACAGGAGCATATCCCTATATATTTTTGAAATAGGGGCAAATTGCTAAATAAATAAAAAAAAAATTAAGGGCAAAAGCCCAGAATGTCCTTAAAAAAAATACAAAGAAGAATGTACACAATTTTTACAACATTTTTACAACAAATTCTAAATAGCAGGTTGTTATTAATTATTATTTTTGGATTAAAAAAGTAATCTCACTGTTAAATTCAAATTTGAACTAATAACAACTAATCACATGTGATTTGTTGTGAAAATATTGTAAAAATATTGTGTACGTAGCTTTTTTTTTTAATTCCCCCCCAAATTTCGGCAACCACTCTTTTTTTTCCCTCCCATTTTCGGCAATGGTATTGCCACAATTGCCACAAATTTTTTCCACCCTATTTCGGCAATACCATTGCCACAAACCAATTGCAATTTTTTTTCCCCTACCATTTTCAGCAATGGCATTGCCACAATTGCCAAAAAAAAAAAAAAAAAATAAAATTTCCCATTTCGGCAATGCAAATCCATTCCACATTTTTTTTTTAGAATTGATATGCGCACACAATTTTTACAACGAATCCTAAATGACAGGTTGTTATTAGTTGTTATTATTGGATTAAAAAAGTAATCTCAGTGTTAAATTTAAATTTGAACTAATAACAATTAATCACATATGATTTATTGTGCAAATATTGTAAAAATATTGTGTACGTAGTACTTTTTTTATTTTAATTTCTCTCCAGATTTCGGCAACCACTTTTTTCCCCCTCCCATTTACGGCAATGGCATTACCACAATTTTTTCCCCTCCTATTTCGGCAATGTCCTTCCCACAATTGGGTTTCCCCTTTGGGCACCCCCTAACACAAGCAGCACACTTCGGACACTCACCCACTCGGGCAGGTTTTTGGGCAACAGAAATTTCGGTAATACTATTGCCGAAATTCCAAATTTTCTCTCTCCTACTTTTTTTTTCTCTCTCTCTCTCTCACACCATTGCCGAAATTCAGTCTCTTTTCTCAATTCCCTAAATAACTTGAAACAGTGCTTATAACGCAAATAAATTTGAGATTCAGCAATATTAAGCCAAAATACTCCCTTAAGCTTAGCTTCTTTTTTTTTTTTTTTATTGGAAAAGGGGGAACAATAAAGCATTAAAACATGTCCCCAGTAGGCCTGTCCAGACCCATCCGAGACCCGACCCACCCGGAGGATCCGACCGGAAACCGATCCGAAACCGGCAAACCCGATCAAGTCACCGGTCGGCGGCGGGTCATTTGTTCCAAAAACCGACTCCGGCGGGTCGGTCTCGGTTTTCCACCCTCAAAACCCGAAAAATCCGATCCGACCGATGTTTATGAATTTCCAGCCAAAATTTCCAGATTCCGGTGAGTTTTTCCCAGTTCCAGCGATATTTTCCAGAATCCGGCGAGATTTTTCAGAATCCGGCTAGATTTTCCAGATTCCGGCCTCAATTTCCAGATTCCGACTTCAAATTTTCATATTTCGGTGACTTATCAGTAGATCTAGTGATATTTCGTCCAAATCTAGTGAAATCTCATCGAATCAGGTGAGATTTCTTCCAGATCTGGCGAAATCTCACTGACTTTTCGCCGTTTTCTCGCCGGTATCTCAGATCTTGACTCCGACCGACCCGCCCGAAACCAACCGGATGTCTGAACCGCCCGATCCGATCAGTTTCTCGGTCGGCGGCGGGTTGATGCAGCCTCCACCCGATCAGGTCGGGTCGGCCGGCGGTTGAGCACAAACCCGACCCGCACCCCATGGACAGCCCTAGTCCCCAGGGAAAGGACCAAAACAAAGAGTGGCCCATAGGCATTACACCCTGTCCACTACGAACCTTTCAAACTTATGCTGCCATCTTCCGTTGAAAGACCCTAATATATTACTAAGTTGCTTAAATTATGGATCAAATTTAATTTTATTGGCATAAAAAAATTTAGAATGGTCCCAAAAATATTTTTAAAGGTAAATAAATATAAAATTTTAAACTATTATTTTATATATATATATATATATATTTTTTTTTTTTCCAGGTCAAGGTGGTTCTAGGACCACCCTGGCCATAAGGTAGCACCGTGACTGGGGTAACATGAGTTTCTTATTTTTCAATGCCCATTTTCAAATTTGAGGCTGTATGATTGCCTACCCTAAGTAACACTAGCCTCTTTTAATTTGACACGTGCATCCACTAAATTAAAACCCCTACCAACCAGTCAATTATGAAATCATTATTATGAGTATTATTATTATATATCTAATTACTCAGATGACTAATACCGTATATAAGAAACTATTGCACCAAACTTTTTTTTTGAGAAAAATTGCATGGAACTTAAACCTGTGTCTGGTGGGCAATATATATTTTATTATATCTACATTATCTATCTAAAAGTTGAAAGAGATTTCGTGTTGATAAAGTAACTGTGCGGTTGGGTTTATCGGATTAGATGAAGCTCACAAAACATAAATTTTTCATATATTTAACAATGAATTGTATGAATTTTTTTTTTTGTCCTTATTAATTTAAATAATTGCCGAAGAGTGCTGGTGAATATTCGTTTAAATTGTTGAGAATGATCATGTGATGGAATTAAAACAACTCATCTATATATCTATATCTATATATATAATAGAATAAGACTTAGATACAGTACTTATATGATGTTCTTTAGCTTTTTTTTTTAAAATTCTGCCATGTAGATTTTTTTCTCATAAGAAATAAATGTATTTTTTAATTAAGTAGTCCAATGGCTGAATTTTAAGAGAGAAACTTATGGCTTGTTTGGAAGTTTAGAGAGGGAGGAGAGTAGAGGGGAGTAGAGGGAAGGGGAGTAGTGGGGAGGAGAGTAGAGGAGAATGATTCACCTCTACTTTATTTGGATGTTTTTAAAATTAGTAAGGGAGAAGGGAGTAATTAGTCATTCCCCTTGTGTAATTTTGTTAATATAATAAGGGTAAATTAGGTAATTTACTTGGTCAATAGTTTATGTACTCTACTCCCCCTCCAAATCTCTCCAATTTGAGGGAATTAAAATTGGGAGGCTAGAGGGAGTCCAAACCAAGGTTTTCAGACCCGGACCGTTCATTGAACCGTAAAAGGGAGAGGTTTAAGGTTTTTGAGGTTGAACCGAGATCGAACCGGAGTCGAACCGCGATGACGTCATAATTAATTTAATAATTAATTAAAACCTAAATATAGGTATTAAATTTATAAAACTAGCAAAATTGACTAATATATCTATATATGTAAGGAAAATTTAATGATTTTCAAGCATATATTTAATAATTAAATAAGAAAGTTAATAAAATAAAATAATAACCATGAAAACATTAAAATTTATGATTAATTTTTGAAGTAAAGTTGAATATCTTTGAAGGATTTTAATTATAATTTTTTTTATTCCTTGTAAGAGATGGATAATTTAATTAAGCAGAATAAAATTGTGTTAAGTTGTTTTTATATTAAAAAAAAAAAATTGTTAAAGGGTTGGACCGCACGGTTCTTGACCGGTTCGTACGGTCCAACCCTGGTTTTAGGGGTTCACGGAATTGCCACATTTGCCCGGTTCTTTATGCTTAAAAACCGATTTTTATCACGGTTCACGGTTTTCATGATCCGACCTCCCGGTCCGGTCCGGTTCTGAGAACTATGGTCCAAACCCCTCCAAACTCCTCCAAACCCCTCCCCCTCATTCTTTAAAAAACTTCCAAACAAGGTAATTGCATTACTCTCCCTCCCTCTACTCTACTATCCCTCATTTTTTAAACATCCAAACATGCCATTAAGGAACAACATCTAAGGTAGTGCACTTAAGTTTTGTCCTATATAATAATAGGTAAAATTGAAAAAAACTCAAATTAGAATTCTAAATTAGAGTTCCAATTTTGCGCCATGTGTCTTAAATTATTTATTCTTAAAAGTTTTATTTCTTAATTTTAGAATCAAATGTGGAATCATATCATAAATATTCATCCAAGTGAATTATTAAGTACAACAACCGGACAAAAATGGCCAAATAGCATTATTTGGCGAAATATTTAGTAATTTACCACTGTTTGCAAATTATTTAGCAATTTACCACTGTTTTGTAACTCGAGTTCATAAAAAATCGAATTCCTTAAAAATGTATCACAGTGACACCTACTAATTTAGCATTTTTTAATTAAAAAATCCACATAGAACTCATATTTATAAAACTCAAGTTCTTAAGAGCATTCGCATTTGGGTTTCTAAATGCCAAATGTTAAGAACATTTGGCATTTAAGCCCCAAAATCCATCAGCAATGGGAAGGTCAAATCTCAAATGCTAAAAAAAATTTGGGATTTTGCTACAGTGCCATCTCAAATGTAAGATGGCACTGTAGCTGGGTTGTAAAAAAAAAAAAAAAATTTTTAATACTTTTTTTATACCCGAAATTTTCTCTCACTCCCATTTTTCCTCTTTCTTTTCTCTCTCTGCCTCTCTCTGTTTCTCATCGTCTCTCTCTTTCTTTTCTCTCTCAGCTCTCAAGCTTCTCTCTCAGAGCTCACGCCGAATCACCAAGCCAGCTCGGATCGGCGCGGTGGCGTGGCTGCGATCGGTGCGGTGGCGTGGCTGCGATCGGTGCGGTGGCTAGACGTCAACGCGTGGTGGAGATCGGCTTGGAGACCGATGTGGCTGGACGTCAAGCTCGGCGATGTGGCGTGGCTGCGATCGGCGATGTGGCGTGGCTGCGATCGGCGATGTGGCTGGACGTCAAGCGCGGTGGAGATCGGCTTGGAGACCGATGTGGCTTGGAGATCGGCTGCGATCGGCGCGGTGGCTGGACGTCAAGCTCGGAGCTTCTCTGGTTTTTTTTTTTTTTTTTTCGGTGGCTGTGTTTGCTGGGTTTGCTGGGTTGTGTCTGGTTTTTTTTTTTTTTTTTTTTTTTTTTTTTTTTTTTTTTTTTTTTTTTTTTTTTTTTTTCGGTGGCTGTGTTTGCTGGGTTTGCTGGGTTTGTGTGTAACTGGTTTCGGTGTTTGCTGGGTCCGGTGGTTGTGATTTTCTCTGGTTTTTTTTTTTTTTTTTTTTTTGGTGTTGATGGTAGTTTCTGGGTTGCCGGCGGTGGGGGTGGCAGCGGTGATGGTGTGCAGCGGCGGTGGTGATTGTGGTTCTACCCAGAAGGAAAGAGAGAGAAAGAATAAATAATGTATAAATAATGTGTTGTATTGGATAATGGTAATGGTGAGATATATTATTTTATTATGTAAAAATATTATTTTAATAAGTAGGATTGAGATATAAAAGTTGGGATGTTGGAGAATTGTAAAATTGTATTGTATAATTGATAAAGTGATTTTTTGAGGTGGTAAAATAAGATAGGATTTAGAATCCGAATGTGGATGCTCTAATATAAAACGAGTCCTTTAAAAATTTTAACATAGAACTCGAGTTTTATAAACTAAAGTTATGTGCTCAAGAATTCTGCACCAGCCAGCTTGCAACATGTGTTTTCTGCCGAATCAGTGTTTGGGATCCTTCCATTTGAAAGTGTCAAATCATGCGAAAGTTCATCTAGTGCCATCTCTAGCCGTGCACACGTGACCTCTAGGGAATTGATTCCAATCTGGGAGCTCCCAATGAATCTCTGTATTCAAATAAATCAGGAAAATCTGAGTACAAAATTCTTAAACATTCATCAGACACAATATTATCGACAAAGCCTTCACGAAGTTGGCAAAACGGTATGACATTTGTGGAGTACAACCGAATAACATGGAAAAAGGTTCCTATCAACGTCTTCAACATAGGGTTGCGTTCCAAAGCAGATAAGTGTGCATTTAATGCCTATTTGGGAAAAGGAAACAAAATTTAGTCTAGCTTATAAAGTATAGGTTTAAGCCCTGAATACACAGAAATAGAGTTTTATAAACTTGAGCTCTATGTTAAAATTTTTAAATAACTCGAGTTTAAAGCGCTCGAGATTTATATTACAAAAAACTCAAGTTCTATGTGAACTTTATAATTAAAAAATATCAAATTAGCAGGTACTAGAACTCAAGTTACATTTAAAACTCGAGTTACAAAATAGTGATAAATTATTAAATATTTCGCGAACAATGGTAGATTGCTAAATATTTCGCCTAAACATGCTATTTGGATTTTTGCTACAACAAACGAATAACTCCTTCCAACACCTTGTCTCTAACAACATGACAATCTATTTCTATGTGTTTTGTTCTTTCATGGAACACAGGATTTGCCCCAATGTGAAATGTCGATTAACTATCACTAAATAGCAAGAGTGCTTGAGTGTGACTAACTTGAATATCCTTCAAGAAACTAAGGATCCAAACAATCTCACAAGTGGCGGAGCCACACACAAGGGTCCAAAATTTTAAAAAAATCATTTTATAGTACGTATATTATTTACATTTTAAAAAATGTTTGAAGTTGGCATCCTAAATTTTGAGTCATTTCAATAATGTTCTAAAAAGAAAAAGAAATTATATTTAAAATCATATAAGTTAAGATGTTTAACAAATTAAACTATGTAGAAGATGATAAATTTTTGTATATGTCTAATATAAGAAATATGCGACTTTTATATATCCATTAAAATTTAGAAGATGATAAATTCTCTTATTAAATTAATTTGTATGTATGTGTGTGAAGGTTTGTCTCAACTAATATATTACCACAACAACTTAGCCTTCTCTAAACTAAAATTTTTGGCTCTGCCCTTGCTCACACACTGCCACTGCCATGGATTTGTATTTTGCTTTTGCTGACGATCTACTCACTATTGGCAGCTTCTTTGACTAATTTCCTAGTAATTGGAATTGAGTCATAAGAGTGTGTGACACTTGTGTGTAGGGGTGTCAAATGGGTGGGTTTGGATGGGTTATACAATGTTTTAGATTATCTTTATTATCTCTATTAGAAACACTATAAAATATTAACTAATTGATTTACAAAACTTTTGACAAATGTTATGTTACAATGAGATTATTATTCCTTTGTTTTTTTAATATTAAAAAACAAGGGTGCATGATTTCTTATCTTAAAGATAAGCTGCACGATATAGACTTTGTGGAAAAGTGTAATCACCGCAAAAGGAAACTTTGCCCATCCTTTTGGTACCAACTTATTTAATTTTTATTGATAGTTTACTGTAGAAAGTTTGTTTAAGTGTAGTTTTATTAAAAATATAAGAACAATTTTTGGACCATACCCTTTGTCACACATATTTCTATAATTGTATTATGCGATATAATGTGATTTATTGTCTTTCACTTTTACATGGACCCACTAATTACAACCTGACACATAAAAATTGTGGCAAATTAAATTGTTGCACAAAAGGGTGTAGTCCTAGAATTTTTTCAAAAGATAAACCAAGAAAAAAAAAACTGATGGTAAACAGAGTGATATGCTTGCCATATTCCAGGCCACATAAATTATGTGGCAATATGGTTGCATATTTTACATTGGACTTGGGCAATTTCAACAAATGCCTATTCAAGGAAGGAAGGAAAAGGAGAGAGAGAGAGAGAGAGAGAGAGAGAGAGAGAGAGAGAGAGAGAGAGAGAGAGAGAGAGAGAGAGTGTAGCCTAAGAAGCAAAAGACTCTAAGTTTTTTTTTTTTTTTTTTTTTTTTAAAGCTTATCAAAGCCTATGTATACTTATGCCACCTCACTTGGGCTTTATATTTCATAGTATTTATGTTATTTTTAATATCTTAAACTCAAATCAATTAAACCCATTTAATTGTGAGCCTCCTTTTTAATTTACGTATAAGAATTAAATTGGTATCAAAATTATGGGGTGTTACAAAGGGGCTTTAGGTGTTAGTTTTAAATTTGATTCAGGTGGCTTTGTAGGATATAGGGAGCTATTTAAGTTTGGGCTTAAGTTGGGTGGGCTTAAAAAGGGTGGCCGAAGCCAAGTGGGATGGGACGGCTTGAATCATTAGCTTGATCTATGAGACCCTGTGGGCTATGGGCTTGTGAAGAGTGTTTAGCCCTTGAAGAGTGAAAAACATATGGCTCATCATCTTTTCCTGTGCTAGTGGGATCATCATTGCTGTCGTGTGTGGGTAAGTTTGCCAGCTGTTGATTGTTGGTACCTCTTACCGTACCAGTCCCTTGCATTGAACCAGTCCCTTGCGTTGCTACAAAAATTGTGTTAGTACGATGGTACGTTTGTCCTGGTTTGCTGACGTGGCTTCGCCTGATTTTGCCATCTAGACAGAATCAGGTGTGGGTGAGTCTACTTCGGCAAGAGAGCTTGGAGGTAAGAAGTGGTTGGGGACCAAGAATAAATCATGCGGCGTGGAGCTATTCTCTGACTTTAACCATGGCCCCGCTGCGATGAGCTCATGGCCAAAAGAATTACAGATAAGGAAGGCCTTGCCTTGGCAACCATAGGGTTTCATGGTCGATAATACCGTAGCAGTAGCACACTTCTGCCAGTTTCTCATATTTGAAACTAATCCATAGGTGAGGTAGTTTACCCCTTGGAAGGAAAATACCAGGCACAAGAGGTTAGAGGAGCTCAACTCTAACTTGGATACGGGTAAACCTTTTCCATACTCCACTGTCCTCACGGGCAAGATCGATCTCAAAAATTTTCTCCCAGTTTTTAGAGATTACTGGGGGACTTCCAAAGTTGGGGGAGCTCATGAATTTGAACCCAGACCATAGACGTTGAGAATGGAATCTCCTGCCACGCTAGCGAAGGAGTCCATTGCTTTAGAACCAAGCGCCCGCCTCTAATGGACCAAGGTCTTCTTCAGAAGGCATTGTTCAAGTCTGCTTCATGGTTGAAGTGGAATATGAAATGTTTTTATCCAAACGGCTGACACGGATCTGAAAGGATGGTTTCCATGCTCTGTTGACAACATTGGAGATCGTAGTTGTGCCGACGTTCTTATATGTTATGAGTTTTCCTATCAGTATTATGTTGGATTTATTTGGGTCTTGTTGGTTTGGAGGGAGCTCTAGATATGCGTCGATCCAAGAGATGTTTTCAGTTCAAGTAATAAGATCTGAGACCTCTATGAAAGGAGGTTAGGACGGGCAATTGATATCTATGCAGGCTAGAGAGAGCACATAAAGGAATATGTGAGGAAAAGGGAAAGGGTAGGAGGTGCTATAGAGAGCACAGATACTTGTACTAGGGTTTGAAATATAATCTACTTATTCAATTCCCTCTTTGTTTACCATAAAATGGTATAATTGTAAGAGTCACATTCAAGGTTTTCAAAGATTCCAAAACAGATCCTATAATATATATATATATATATTGTGGGGATAAATGGCTCGGATAAGGGAATTGGGCCGTGGGCCGTGCTTGAGGACGCTAAAGAGCCCAAGGACAAAGTTAGTAAAGGCAAGTAGGTTATTGGGCCAAGGATGAGAGTTGGTCATGACAAGTAGGTGATGTTGTTTGAGGAGACAAACCTCCTCGGGAAATAGAGTTGAAGCCTAAAGTCTGACCACCCAACAAGTACTAGGAAGTGGATAACCATGCTTGGAAGGAGGATAAGCTTCGGAAAGAGGAGAGTCAATAGATAGTTGAGACATATCTGGGAAAAAAGCTGCTACCACCACATTGAATACTCTGCACCTAACTAACTGGCTGCATTAATGTGGAGGTGATGTCTGAACAGTGACATCTAGCCTTATAGCTACCTACAAAGACTTCAAGAAGGTTCTGATAGGACAAGTATCAAGAAGATGAGTTATTTGATCAACAAGTGAAAGGCTAAGATAAAAGGAGGTGAAGGAATATAGAAAGGAAAGGATTCCATTACAGGGGATCATTAGAGAGAAAGAAAAAGAACTACTTTGTAATGAAGAACTTGAATATTTGTATAAGTCTAAGAGCTTAATACAAGAACATACCATCCTCGGACTTGACCGATGAGTGTTTTTATTTTTAACTTGTTATTCTTGTTCATTCTAATACTAAATTAACCCGTAGTGATTCATATTTGACTCGTTAGACGTTCAGCATTAAACTCACTTTCTAACAAATTTATTGTTGTGGGCTTGTTGGGCCATTGTCCAAATCTTTTGGGCAGTGGATCAATTTGAGTCCTTACACACACACACACACATCTATATAATACTAAAAGCTGAAGCGTAGCAATTAATGTTGCTACGCTCACGTTGAGTCACGTCAGCAGCCATGTCATTTTCATCATATTTTCTGAATTTATCCTACAATTTTAAAATAGTTTTTATCAATTTTAAAATACTAATAAATCTAAAATAATTTCCAACCCTATCTCTATCATAAAGCCCACTTCTTACATATTTAATTCCACCATAAAGCACAAATCCAAAGCCTTTTCAATCAAAACCTTTGTGAAACCTTTTGTTTTCTTCCGGTCCTTTTGTTGCAAGCACGTCACTTTTTTTTTTTTTTTTAATCTTTATTGATTGTTTATTTCAAAATTAATTCTTATAAGTGATGAAAACGTTTGAGTTTGTGATGTTTGAGTTTCACCGTCTACTAACCATTTGGCACAGGATATATACTAAAAAAAACTGCTAGAGAAAGAGATATAATTGACAAACGTTTGAGTTTCATTGTCTGCTAAACGTTTTTTTTTATAAAGTCTACTAAACGTTTGGCACAGGATATATATTAAAAAAAAACTGCCAGAGAAAGAGATAAACGAACTTTTTTTTTTTTTTTGAGAAATAATTACAGATAAACGAATGTATGATCTGCTAGAGAAAGAGATATAATTGACAAATGTTTGAGTTTCACCATCTGCTAAACGTTTTTTTTTTTTTTTAATAAAGTCTGCTAAATGTTTGGCATAGGATATATATTAAAAAAAACTGCCAGAGAAAGAGATATAGCTTCATGACTAAACGTTTGGCACAGGATATATATTAAAAAAAAACTGCCAGAGAAAGAGATAAACGAACTTTTTTTTTTTTTTTGAGAAATAATTACAGATAAACGAATGTATGATCTGCTAGAGAAAGAGATATAATTGACAAATGTTTGAGTTTCACCATCTGCTAAACGTTTTTTTTTTTTTTAATAAAGTCTGCTAAACGTTTGGCATAGGATATATATTAAAAAAAACTGCCAGAGAAAGAGATATAGCTTCATGGTAGTGGCAATGGAAGCAATATTTAGTCATAAATGATCATATCAGTTCCTATCAAAGAAGGGAATAAAATCCACCTTCACTGGAAGTTACAAGGAATTTGGAAGCATATTTTCCTCACGCCAGTTTGCCTTTATTTAGTACTTAACTCCATGCTAATCGACATCAGGTACCCTATGGCCAGACCAAAACAATAAATGAAAAACTGGAACCCAGGCTCGATAGCAGAACATTTTCCTCGGTAATTTTCAACTAATCTCTCATCTTATTGTCTTCAACTAATCGCTTATCCTATTGTCTTCATATAGGTTTGCTGGCAATTTAGGGAATTGTTTTTGGATTTTTTTTTTTTTTTTTCCAGTTTCTGAGTTTTGTTCCTTTGCTTTCATGAGTTTCAGTTTCATGTTCTTTTTTTCTTTTTCTTTTTTTTTTTTTCTTTTTCTTTTTTTAACTTTTCTGGTTTGCTATTTGGGTTATTAGAGAAGAAGAGAGAGAAGGCAGTGGAGCAAACATAGGCCAAGAAGGGATCAGATTTTTCAAATCCACAATAATTACAAGGTTTCCCACGACTCATTCCCCAACAGTTATTTCCCGAAAATAAAAAATTTTGCTTGTATTTTACAAATACAGGTACACGATGTTTAGTGCTTCCTCTAACTTTATAAAGCCCACATATAAATCACATAGGATATCACCATTCACCAACTAAACACTTCTCTTAACTTGTGTCAAATCCACATGTTAAGGACTTGAGTTAGTTTGGTTGATAGTTGATACCATGATGTTATATTAATCTACAACAGATTTGAAACAATAACCTTGATTTTGATGCTGAGAAGAAATGCAAGCCTTTTGTTGTAAAATTAGCCTCTATCACATTCTAGAGTTGGTAATGATAAATACCTATAAGCCATTACTTTTAGTTGCAGAGAAATTATGAATCTATCAACTATCGAACTATTTGACTAAGGCTAATAACATTTGATCTGATAATGGACTTTTCTTTGCATGTTTCCCTCATTAGGCACATCTCTTAGGCCTGTTTAGTTGCCCATGAATCAAAACCATTCATATTTTGTATAATACTACATTTAAAAATTGTCACTGTATTGGATAGAATGACTTATTTGTGCAAATTCATGAAATGCCACTCCAATTTTTTTCATTGAAATAAGTTATATGGTTTCACGTTTGGGCTATGTTTTATGCTAGATCATTTGTTGTTTGAAATAAGTTAATGGTTTTGTGTTTTACTATAATGTGGATTTTAGCAAAAGATCTTTATTTTATTTTTGAGAAAATTGGTTTGAATTCAAAATGGCTTGAGAGTGAGGTTATGATTAGTTCAAAAACCCTTTTATGATTGTCTTGCCCTGTATGCATATAAGCATGCAAGGTTGTGTGTGTATTTTTCTCATTGGAAATAATTAATTTCATTAAATGTCTTTCTTATATTTGGAGGGTGTTTTTTTAATTTGTAGGTTTGGAGAATTGACGGGTTTTTACTTGAGTTCTTCTGTGATGTAGAAGGTACGTTTTTTGATGTGTCACAGTATGCATTCTTTGGCAAAGATGTTGTTGAGTTGGGGGGGTTGCCATTCTTCATCGCTTGGAGTTTTTAAAATAGTTAGTGATGTTATTACTTTAATTTTAGGAGTTTCCCTCTTACCTATTTTCTTTATTTGGCCCTTTGTTTTACTAATCTACTTAAATTTTGTTCTTTTAATTCAAAGTTTTCTGAGTTAGGTTTGATCTTATTGAAATTATAAAAAAATTTAAAAAAAAATAAAATTCTGAGCAAGGTATGCTTCTTTAGTTTTAGATATTAATTTTTGAGTGTCAATGTCTTTTAATTACTGTTTTATTGTATATTTAGCTACTATAGTTTCTTTTTTCTTTTTCTTTTTATGGGTTTCTTCATTGCATGTTATATAATTTATTTGGAGTTTGATATTAGAATTCATGTTTATTTTATGAAATTTTAACTTTATGTTAGATTTTTTTTTTTGGGGGCCTAATTAATTTACTTTTGCATATAATTCTAAACATAAAAGCCAATTAGGACTAGATGTAGTGCATAATTGAACATAAGTGTAGAATTTAGAGGTCGGGCTTGGTGCAATGATAATTACCTTCCACAAAACAAGTCACTATGGTAGTTGGAAATACTATAGTATGGCCCATCTGTTTTTGGTTTCAAGTAGTCACAAATCACATAAACCTGCAAAATAATTTGGATTCCATTCTTTTTTGGCAAAATCTTTTTGTTGAGAACAATACACTCCTATGAAACTAAAGCTCCAATTGTTTCCAATTGATGATGGCACTCGGAAAAGGGTGAGATTAAAAAAAAAAATTATTTTTTTGATAAGTGAGATTTAAAATAAATAAAAACCTTTTGAGGGTAGTATGAGATTTTAGTAGCATAATAGTTTTCAATACATAAAATTAAATTTATTTCTTTCCATATGTTCGGAAAAGGGCGAGATTAAAAAAAATATATTTTTTTGATAAGTGAGATTTAAAATAAATAAAAACCTTTTGAGGGTAGTATGAGATTTTAGTAGCATAATAGTTTTCAATACATAAAATTAAATTTATTTCTTTCCATATGTTCCACTTTTCACAGCATAATTAAGCATAATCCTTACATGAAGCTTTTTTTTTTTTTTGGGTTTGTGTATATTGTTAATTTTTAATTGTCTTGGTTATTTGTAGTTTTTTTGGGCACTAATATATATTTGTCTCAATTTTGTGATACTTTGACTAGCATTTTCTTTCATTGTTGCTTTTAATTATTTTTTTATAGGTTTAGGAAGAATTTTAGACTTGCATTTTCTTTTTCTTTTTTTTTTCTTTTTTTTGATAAAAGTAATTACCTCTTTGCAATAAAAAAATTTAAGCTGAGGTTTTGGTTTTTCTTTCATCAAGCCAGAGCAATCGTGGTAACTCTTGCTGCTACTATTGGCTTGCAAGAAGTAATGGGAGGACATGCACTATTATAGCAGTGATTTATCTAGAGAGTTTAGTTTGATTTGCATTCTGGTTATTAAAATGTTCCCTCAAACATCACTATGTTAGCTTTTGAAGTTACTATTGCTATATAATTTTTTTTTTCTTTCAATGGCCTATTGTAGTAATTGTGGAAATTGCTATCAAATGAATAAAAGTATTTGGGGTGCGCAATGATTTGCTATACAAGATCTGATGATTAGTAAGTATTTGGTTCCAAGAATACTAAAGCCAAGAGTGTGAAGTAGTTGCAGATTTTTTTGGGGCTGTTTGCTTTTGTGGCCAAATGTCAATTGGGCATGAGCTTTTTATGGGATGTTATGCATCTAAGTATGCATCAAAAATGTGTTTGGCGTGGTAGCAGTATGAAATTGAGACAAATGATAATGAAATTGAAAATTGGGAAATGATTTGATTGCGCTTTAGAAGCAAGTTAAATCTAGATTGGCTCTTCAATTAAAGGATCATATAGAATAATTGTTCAACTTTTTCTTTCAATTTTTTTTTTTTTTTTTAATATAGAATAATTGTTCAACTTTTTCTTTTTTTTTTTTTTTTTTTTTTTTTTTTTTTTGTGTTGAAAAATGTGATACAAATGTCAACTGGTATAAAATTTCATTTTGGTAAACTTTGTTGACCGTAACCCCTCTCTAATTGGCCATTGAAACATAAGTGCATAAATATTAACCTTAAACACATTCAATCCAAAGAAAATCCACTCTCAAGAAATTTTCACGGTTGGTTTTACACATACTCTTTTAGACCCAAACACATTATACCATTTAAAAAAATTTAAAATGATATTAAACTATAGATTTACAACTTAAAATGATGTTATAACTCTTTTCTTCTTTTTAATTTTATTTTAATTTTAATTTTCAATAGAATGTAATCTGCTACACAATGATTACTCTTTATAGAATAAAAGAAATATTAAATTTATTTTTCAATAGCATTCCCGTGCATCGCACGGGTTAGCGACTAGTTATATATAAAAGTTGAAGCGTAGCATTTACTATTGCTATGCTCCTATTGAGCCACATCAGCAACCAAGTCACTATTTTATTTTATTTTTTTGGTTTTCCATCTTTATTGATTGTCTATTGCAAAATTAATTCTTTGTGGCCAAATGTAATGCACTACACGCCATCATAAGTTCTAATTGTTTATTATCTACATTGAAAGCTCCTTTCAACATTGAGTGTCATTTTCTTTCCATCCTAATCCATATATACACACACACACACACACACACACAATACATTTTGCTACTCAATTATTGAGCCACATCATCCACTTATTTTCTATCTCTTCTTTTCTTTTTTAAACTTTTCTTCTCACTACTCTCTTTAAAAAAACAAAAACAAAAACCTCTTCTTTTCCCTATTAGTCCACACCTACGGTTACACTTCCTCCAACCTTTTCCTTCCCTCTTTGCCTCTTTACCTCCTCCACTACTCTCTAATTCACCGTTACACTTCCTTCATAATTTTTCATAACTAGACTCTTCTTCTTCCCATTTTAATTGTACACGCATACAGTTACACTTCCCCCAACATTTCTCTTTCCTCTTTGCCTCTTTACCTTCCCCTATCTAAAAGTTAAAGTGTATCATTTACTGTTGCTATACTTCTATTGAGCCACATCATCATTTTATTTTATTTTTTTGGTTTTCCATCTTTATTGATTGTCTATTGCAAAATTAATTCTGTGGCCAAATGTAATGCACTACACACAATCATAAATTCTAATTGTTTATTGTCTATATTGAAAGCTCCTTTGAACATTGAGTGTCATTTTCTTTCCATTATAATCCATATATATATATACACACACACACAATACATTTTGCTACTCAATCATTGAGCTACATCATCGACTTATTTTTTACCTCTTCTTTTCTTTTTAAAACTTTTCTTCTCACTACTCTCTACAAAAAACAAAAACAAAGACCTCTTCTTTTCCCTATTAGTCTACACCTACGGTTACACTTCCTCTAACCTTTCCCTTCCCTCTTTGCTTTTTTACTTCCCCCACTACTCTATAATTCACCATTACACTTCATCATTTTTCATAACTTGACTCTTCTTCTTCCCATTTTATTTGTACACGCCTATAGTTACACTTCTCTAACCTTTCTCTTCCCTCTATACCTCTTTACCTCCCACTACTCTCTACTTCACCATTACACTTCATCATTTTCTCTTTTTTATAACTTGACTCTTTTTCTTCCCATTTTATTTTTATAAATTTGATATTATTTCTCCCATTCAATCCATATTTTTACCACAAAAAAAACTATAGTACTCTCTCTCTCTCTCTCTCTCTCTCTCTCTCTCTCTCGGTGATTTTTTTTTCTTTTTTATAATTCTAATTAAGATTGATGGTTTTTTTAAATGTGTTTTGGGGTTGTGTGTGTGTGTGTGTGTTTTTTTTTTTTTTTTTTTAATTTCTCATTGCAAAGTCTACTACCAATTGTTTAAACAATAAATTATGATAAAGTCTATCTTTTATTTCTTTGATTTCATTTTAATTTTGGTTAAGATAAATTTGTAATTTTGTGATGAGTTTTGATTACTTGATATCTCCTTATTCCTTAAAAGAGTTGAAACTTATAAAGTTTAGTTGTATATTAGGTTAATATAACACACTACAACAAAAGTTAGAAAGATATGGTTCACTTTAAAAAAATATTAATAAAAAATACAAAAAATTATATAATGATATATTTGTAGAGGTAAAAAGATAAAAAATACTTGTAGAAATATTTTAAAAAAAACTAACAATACTTGAAGTAGGTGTTACTTTTTATATATTCCACCCTATTATAATATATATATATATATATATATATATTTCCATGCATCGCTTGTGTTTGCGGCTAGTTCATCTTAAAGACAATAATTTTATTCACCACCGTAGATGGTCTAATACTAGTACAACCATGACATGAACAATAATAGTATCACAACATTTTACATAACTTTATTACAACTTGCCACAAGTCAAGTTGTAAGTAGTGAAAAAAAAATGATGGGTTTATATAAGTCCATATCTCAACCACTTATAGCTCATCAATCATTATGCGGTGAATAATGGCAAAAGTTATATAAAATGTTGTGATAGTATCATTGCTCCACAATCACCTTAAAGCAAGTGCTACATGTCCCTTGTAAACTTTGATCTTTCATTGTAAGGTATATTTAATTTACCATTTTTATGCCCTACACTTGTAAGTGGTCCTTTTCCTTAGAGTTCCAATTCAGGTCAGTACAAGGAAGGACCCAATGGTTTGTGTCTTCTGAATTCTGATCTCATTATCTGACATCAGGAATGAGCAGTGGTTGGGCCAAATTTGTATCTCCTCCTAGGATTCAGATTAGGTACTATACTGCCTACCCAAAGTAGTATTATTGCACTGTGTTGCAATAGTTATTAACGACTGAGATAGAAAGTTTGAAAGTCAACTTTCAATCTCAACCCCTTGATATAATTTTTATTTTTTTATTTTTAAAAGAGAGTAAAAAGTAAAAAGTTTTTGTGAGAGGAATGTGAGAAACCTGGTCCTGTTTTCCATTTTGTCCAAGATTCTGTTAATGTCGTTTTATGTTATTGATTTTCAGTACCATTCAGGTTGTAAAAGCTAAGATGGACACACCCTTTTTGATCTTCCACTGTCTTCATCTTATGTTGTTTCTCTCACTCACTTCCCTTTCTTCAATCCAGAGTTCTCAGCATCCAACTTATGTGCAACAGATTCTAAGCTCAGCTCAGCAAGACAAAGATTGGTTAGTCTCAATAAGAAGGGAAATCCATAAATACCCAGAACTCAAATTCGAAGAGCACAACACCGGTGTTCTTATACGCAGAGAGCTTGACAAGCTTGGCATCCCTTATTCATACCCGCTTGCCAAAACCGGAATTGTTGCCGAAATTGGCTCTGGTTCTCCTCCTGTTGTCGCTCTTCGAGCTGACATGGATGCTCTTCCCTTGCAAGTAATCCATAATCATTTTTGTTTTCAAGTTTTGTCTGTGTTTGTATATGTGAGTGTTTTTGTTTTCAAATTATAGTGTTTGATATGTGTAGGAGCTTGTTGAATGGGAGCATAAGAGTAAGATTGATGGTAAAATGCACGGGTGTGGACATGATGCTCACACAACTATGCTCCTTGGTGCTGCTAACTTGCTTAATCAACGCAAAGATAAGCTCAAGGTTTTTTTTTTTTTAATATTGCAATGAAATCATGAAAGTAATTTCATTCTATATGGGTTTAGTACTTTTGTTTTTAATGTGGGTTCTCAAAGGTGGATGTCGTAGCTGAGGTAGAATGGAACAATTTGAGGGGGTACGTGACAAGTGAACAGTAACATATGTTTGTGTGATAAATCTATCCATTAGTTAGGGGAAACTACGAAGGACCATGGAGAAACTCACTTTGTCAACAAAATTCAGTATAGAATGTTTCTTCCTTACCAATCATCTGCATCTTGAATACGCATTAAGATTAGCATTAGATTCAACTATGGAAAAAATGCATGTACAATATGACCTCTCATTTTTTTTTTTTTTTTTTTTTAATACAAGATAAAATTCTACTTTAGCCTAATCTAAGTGTATATGTGTGTAAAGCTCTCTTCTGGAGATTTGAACTTCAGCCCTTGCCTTTCATATCCCACAAACACTTATACTTATAGAGTGACCATTGCACCAAAGGTGTGCTGTGGTCTCTCATTGTTAGAGAGAGAATTACCATTGGTGGGACACTGCTCTATTGCACCCAGTTGTGAATATAAGCTACTCACTTTCTTTATTGTTTTTGATGTGCAATTCAGCTCTCACACATGCACTCACAACATGTTTCCCGTTATTACTCAATAAATTTATGAGAAACTAATGTAGGACATGGCTATGATTTTACATATACTAATTCAGTAGCAGCAAGATTTCTTATTAACGCAATAGGCCCTAATAGTGCAATAAGATTCTTGTGTTGTTCTCCTTGTAACAAACCTCTCCTGTTTCATGGACGATTCTCTCATAAAAAGTTCCATATCTTTGTTTTCTATGAAACCTAAATATGAGTCCCATGCCTGTGCCTTATTCAAATGCGTATCACAGTCACAGAGAAGAAAATTGTGAATATAGCAGATAATTGACTTGGTCGGCTTACAAAAGACAGCTCTTGACAGAGTACAAAACTAATTAAATTTAACTTTCTTAGCAATCCAATTTTTTATTTGTCCAAAATTTCATCTTTCTCAATGCTGTCTGTGATTACCAGATTTCTTTTCAGTGGGGTTTTACATCTGGGTAAACTACTACTTTGACATAGATATTTGTGGTTACTCTATCTTTATATTTGGAATTTTTTCTCATGATTGCTTTCCAAGGATCTAGTATATAGGATCAGAAGGTAGCAAGACCTTTCTAATCAACAAGCTATTCCAGTCCTTTTCCACCATTCCTTTTTTCTCTGAGGATTATGTGTATAAAGGGCTTATTAATATTTTTAGCTGGCTTAGCTGTCTATCTGGTGCAAGTGTGTTCATTTCTACCAGCTCTGTAAAAGAATGGAGGTTCAATTGTGAATTAACAGAGAATGGAAAAAATCAGAGAATAAGCTTGTGTAAACTGAGAATAAGCTTGAATTGTTCAAATGCAAGGCTTAAGATTAAATGACATTTGGAAATTTGAATCTCCTTTATGCTAGACTTTTTTCTTTGATAGAAAATGATAGTAACAAATGGAAGATTTAGTGGGCCTATTGTCTTAGAAATAACATACATTGTAATGAAAACAAAGAAAGAAATTTTTATCTTTGATGTGTATTCTCTAACTTTCTATAACACATTATACTGGACTCAACACAAGTACATTTAACGTGATGAGGATAAGAAATTTCTAAAGGGAAAAACTTACAAAATATATTCAATTAATATTCAATGATTTGTAATTTAAAAATTAAGTTCAACCATGATCCACTCTTTTGTTGTCCTGTGTATTCAGTATTTCCAGAAAATATGTCATTGAGCAATAATTAATAGATAACTGATTTAGAATTTACTTTTCATGTTCTTTACCGACACCACTCCTTGGTGTTTGCTAGAATTCTGACTTACCCTTGGAAAGTTGGCACTTGTTTCTAATTAGATTTTTATAAATTATTTTTGTCTCTCTGCTCTCAAAGTTGCCTAAATTAATCTTCAACATGTTTTATTCTAAAACCCCTTTTAATTTGGGACTGAAGGGAACTGTGAGACTTATTTTCCAACCTGCTGAGAAGGCAGGTGCTGGTGCATCTTACATGATAAAAGATGGTGCTCTTTGTGATGCTGAAGCTATATTTGGAATGCACTTTAGTCCTGTACTACCCACAGGAAGTATAAATTCCATTTCAGGGCCTGCCTTTGCTGCGATATGCTTCTTTGAAGCAAAAATAGTAGGAAAAGGTGGACGTGCTGAAGATCCCCATAGAAATGTGGATCCAATTCTTGCTGCGTCATTTGTAATTTTGGCATTGCAACAGATCATCTCGAGAGAAACTGATCCCCTTCATAGTCAGGTATGTCTCTATGTACTTGTTGGCCTCTCCACATGATAATTTAAACTTTTGGGTTGGATGATTATTGTAGCTTCCATTTAGCTCTATTGTTATAAAGCCTTCATCTAATTGAGTTTGACAACAACCACCACACACCACCCCACCACCCCCCCCCCGCGTACCCAACAAAATAAATTGCCCCCCTTTGTCTCTGCAAACTTACCTCTTTGAGGTCCAAATTGTTGTTCCCTTTAGTAACTTTTATAGGAAGTCTTCAAAAAAAAAATAAAAAAAATAAAATTTGGTGGGTGATTTTCAAAATCTTTCAGCTAGAAGGCTATGCAAGAATGAAGTGAATAGGCAACTTCTTTTTGGTTGTTGTTTTTTGGGGGGTGGGGGGTTTAGGTGACTGAAAGCATATAAAATATCCAATGTGACATGGAGCTAACACTTAGTTTTTCAAAGAGGTGGTACTACATTGGACACAATTCCAACGTATGTTGAATTTGGGGGCACTATGAGGAGTCTCACAACTGAAGGCTTGCACCAACTCAGGCAACGTTTGAAAGAGGTATATACTATACCTTAACCTTTTTGCCTTTTGCTTTATTAGAAAATAGTTTTGCTGCTTCATTGGTCTACAACAACACCAGGTAAGACGTGAATTCTCTTTGAAATATAAAGCAACATATCTTTTGTACGTTCAATTTATTCATATTTCAATTGTTCAATACTCTTTGTTTGCATTCGCTGTCATTGGTAATCCTCCTTGAAAAAGGGTGAACTGTAGTGGCAGAATCAAGCAGTCAGTTTTGGTGTCATGGAGATAACATTGCAATTTTTCCACCTTGACACTGTCATTTGTTCTTGATAGTGTTTCAAGATGCACCCCTTAGCTGACACTAATTGTCTGCTTTATGGAGTTATTTTAAGCTTCCCATTACATTCTTTTCCCCATAAATTCTTTTGTTTCTTTTTATAACTTTGTTGCGTTGGGCTTTAGTGTCTTGAAATTGAGTAGTTCATCAGTTCTGTGGCTAACTTTAAACTGATTTGTTTCCAAAGGCAAACATTTTAATTAGTGTAATCACTGGTTTCAAAGTTGTTGAAGTATATTACTGCAGCTGGTTGTAGGTTATTGCAGGACAAGCTGCTGTACACAGATGTAATGCATATATTGATATGAAAGAAGAAGATTACCCGCTAATGCCTGCTGTTGCAGAAGGTGGGCAAACTTTTGCTTGGTCCTCAGAATGTCAAGGCAAGTAAGAAAATGATGATGGTAAGTGAAGGCTGCCTATTATCAAGAACTGATTCCAGGAGTTATGTTTGGCATTGGAATTGTAAATGAGGACTTGGGCTCAGTTCACTCCCTGCATTCCCCTTCTTTCTTGATGAGGATGTCCTTCCAATTGGTTCAGCATTACACACTTCTCTTGCTGAGATATATTTGAGTGAGCACCAACGCTCACTTGTGCAATAAATGTTGAATATGGTGTTAATAACATTAACATTAATCTAAGTTTATCTCAATTGATAAACTCTTGTTGTCAAACTTGGATTCGAATTCCACCTATACCAAAAAGAAAGTTATTAGCGTATTGGCCTGATTGTAAAGAGCAATAAGCATGGAACACATATTGTAGGTTTCAAATTAGGGGGGAAAAACATTAACATCAATTCCATGGTGCTGCATTTGTTTGAAAATGTCTGTATATACAAGAAAAATGTAATGAAGTTGGTGTTCTAACCGATAAGTAACTTTACATTTTCTTATGTGGATATCTGGCTTTTGCCCAGGCAATTATTATTGATTGGCAACTTTGTCTATGGTATGCAACAAAGTGGTTCAGGGGAAAATTTCACCTACAAATCTACTCATATTCCATTTAAAAATCCTCACTCTTTTCAATTTCCTCTCATTTTGTCCCTGGCCTAAAGAGAGATGCATGCAATTGATTTGTAAAATGGAAGTGTGTTTTAATTAATATATATATATATATATATAAATTAAGTTAATAATGTTGTTGCAAAATTTATTACGAAATATATTATAGTTCATTAGGTCGTCTAATAGTTTTTACAAAATATTTATACCACACTAATCCTATTATCTTGTTATTTATTCTCAACTGTTTTGTAATTCAATATTTTTCCAACTTATAATAATTTTTAGCTTTAGAGGTAGTATCAGTTATTTTTTGGAAAGAACATATAGAATGTCTCTTTCAATGAACACAGAAAAAAAAAAAAAAAAAAAAAAATCTCAACCCTTGAATTTGAAAAATAAAATGTGAAAAGTTAATGTAAAAATGTTTTTTTGATAGGAATGTGAGAGGAACGTGGTGTTCTCTTCCTTTTTTGTCCAAGATTCTGTTAATGTTGTTTTCCTGGTGTTGATTTTCAGTGAGTTGTAAGCTAAGATGGACACACCCTTGTTGATCTTCCATTTTCTTCATCGTATTTTGGTTCTTTCATTCACTTCCCTTTCTCCAATCCAGAATAGGATCAATGTGGACTGAATATAACCGAATAGGACCAAAGTGGAAATAATGGACCAAATAAGATGAAAGTGACCGAATTGGACCAAAGTGGACCGAAATAGACCTAATAGGAACTATGTGGAGAGAATGGACCGAATAGGACCAAATAAGACTGATGTGGACTGAATAGAATTGAAGTGGACCGAATAAGACCTAAGTGGATTTTAGAGGATTGAAAAGACTAAAATGGACCGAATAGAACCGAAGTGGACAAAATGGACCGAATAGAACTGTGTGGAATCAATGTGGACCGAATAAGACTAAAGTGGACCAATGTGGACCAACTAGGACCAAAGTGGGCCGAATTAGACCGAATAGAATCAATGTGTATAGAATGGACCAAATAAGACTAAATAAGACCAATGTGGACCGAATAGAATTGAATAAGACCAAAGTGGATAGAATGGGCTATATAGGAACAAATTGGACCGAATAAGGAACGAAGTGGATGCAATAGGACCGAATGGGACCAAAGTAGACGAAATAGGACCAAAGTGGATGGGTTAGGACCAAAGTGGATTGAATAAGACCGAATGGACCGAAGTGGATTGAATAGTACCAAACAAGACCAAAGTGGATTGAGTGGACCAAAATGCTAGGCTGATGTGGCTTAACAAGAGTTTAACAACAAATAATTGTCACACTTAAATTTTTAGATATACTAGTTTTTACCTCGTGCGTTGCATGTAGTTTATTTATTTATTTATTTATTTTTAAATTTATAAATATTAGTCTTTAGATATCTAAAGTATTTTTTTTATATGAATTTCCTAAGAAATATAAAAAGTATTATCAAAGAGTTTGAAATAAAGTCTACTTATTCAATATAAATTTTGTAATTTTATTATTTTTTACATATTCTGAGGATAAAGGAAGATAGTGAGTGTTGGTGAAGAACGAGAAATAATTAAAAAATAAAGAAAATTTTGATATTTTAATGAAATGTAGTATAAAATAGATAATCCGATGTGGGATGTTTTGAAAAGCGAGAATGTAAAAAAAAAAAAAAAAAAAAAAAGTAGGTCTTGCTAATATAGAGGGAAAATTTTGCCTGAGCTAATGTAAATGCTCACGTAAGCTTGTCATGCATGTATAGTTCGTCCAATAAAATGATGTCAAGTCAATAAATTATTTAAAGTCTTTTTGGGCTAACAAAAATGACGTCATAATGAAAATGATGTGACATCATTTTATTGAAAGAACTAAACACATGTATCATGCTTATATGACACTTAATGGGAAATATAAACAGTTACAAAAAATATAGATGGAGTGATTGATATTAACACAATATAACTTTAAAGAATAAAATCTAAAATTTAAAATTGAAGGGTGTAAAATTTAAGGACTCCAAATTTTAGGAGGTGTAGTACACCTTTAACATAAAATTAAAATAATAATAATAATAATAATAGAGTAAAAAGTGAAAAGTAAAAAAAAAAAAGAAAAGTAAAGAATTATTATTATTATTATTTGTGGGAGGAGGAGTGTGAGGGGGATGGGCTCCTCTCCCGTTTCTTTTTCTCCCATTCTCTTCAGTTTTTAAATGAACTAGTCACAGACCCGCGCGTTGCGCGTGATAATTATTTTAGAGCTATTTCATAAATGAAGAGAAATATAGCATAGAAAAGATAATGAAAATTTTATAATAAGATGATAAGAATAAGAAGAAACAAAATAAATGAAGAGAAATGGAAAGATGAAGAGTGATATTAAGGTAGATGGTAGTGAGGAGATGAAGATGTGTAAGGAATGAGAAATATTGGAGAAAGTGTAAATGTTAAAAAAAAAATGGGTACGGTTTTATAAGGAATTTTTTTATTTATTTGTATTTAATTAAAACATTATATGTTTAATTTTAAAAAATTAAAAAAATGAGAGAAAATATTAATAATTTAATGACATGGAGGATAGCTGAATATATGTATATATATATATATATTGCAACATGAAAAATGATAAACCCTATTCATATAACTAAATTAAAGTTGCTTTATGATAATGAGTTAACAAAACGAATTGGTGGTTACCAGAGAGCTAAGCTTTTTTTTTTTGAAAGAATAAACTTGAAAGCTAAACATGGATTTTCTTGTTTTATTGCTTGTCATTTGGGTGAGATTGAAGCCTCGCATAAATTAATGGAGCCTCATTAGACTTATCAACCATTAGAGCTCTAAAGAATACCAAAAACAAAAAATTAGTATAAATCAGTACTTACCCTTTGCAAGTCAAGAGGTTATACATACAATCTAACGTACATCATTACCCAAAAATGTTTCAACTCACCACACAGCAAAGTAATTATGCAAATGAACTTTGAAATATCCATTTGGTGTTACGATCGATGGTATGTAGCTTTTAGGAAAAAATATTTAATAGTGGTAAATTAAACAATACTATTCAATTACTCAGATTTATCATGACATGAGTGGAAAATGAATGCATTATGGACCCCTTTGTTCCTTATGGCCCATACAAAATTTAAACTATTGGAATTAAGAAGAAATAGATTTCTAAATATATAAATAGAATAATTTTGGTTAGAAGCCAATCACTACACATGAGGAGAAAAAAAAAATCAAATGAAAAGATAAAGTATCAAGTCTAAAAGGAATTTCATAGAACAAATGTCATGTTGTAAAAAAATAACATATATAGAACAACTACACATGTGAATTCAAAGCAACCCAAACTAAAATTTAAAGAAAAACACATGTAATAAAATTAAGTGTTAGAGAGAGAGAGAGAGAGAGAGAGAGAGAGAGAGAGAGAGAGAGAGAGAAAAGCAAAGATGAAAGAAAAATAAAAATAAAAATCCACCACAAAATTGAGAGAGCGAGAGAGAGAGAACCCTTTTTTTTTTTTTTTGTGAGGGGAAAGTATATAAAAAATGGAAGATAGTGATAAATTTATAGTAAAAGGTTGTGAATAAGAAAGGACAAAAAAAAAAAGAAAAAAGGAAGATGAAGAGAAAGATGAAGAGTGATATTAAGGTAGAGGGTAGTGGGGAGATGAAAAAGTAAGGTAAAGGGTAGTGGGGAGATGAATTGGTAAGGGATATAGAAATGTTGAAGAAAGTGTAAATATTTTAAAAAAAATGAGTAAATGTTAAAAAAAAATTATGGGAAAATTGAAAAGCAAAATGATAATGACGTGGACCCTAATGTGGCTTAACTGGAGCATAACAACAATAAATGCTACGCTTCAACTTTTAGATATATATATAGATATAGATGTATGTGCCAAATGTTATGGAGCTCAAATATGGAATGAAATAAATGCATTTATTAATATTGTATTTCTCCTTATTTGTTAGTATTAAATATTTATCCTTATGAATTTCTTTTGAATGGTTCAACAATCTTCTCTTGCTTAAGGCAAAGTTTTGTCTTTTCTTAGCTGACTGTTCATTCACCTCCTCAAAGAGAAGTACCAATTTCATACAATATTGGAAATTTCAAGTAGAAAAATAGCAAGCATATCTTTGGAAGTCTAAATTCAATATCTAAAAAGGCTAGTGTCATTGATCTTTAAAATAGAACTACAAAACCTTATAAGAAAAATGTATTAGTCCAACAACAAATGGCAATTCACACTTTGATGCAATGTGCATTCCTTGTATGGCCAAAATAAAATTAAAAAACAGCTACTCAAAAAAAAAAAAAAGCAAGATTGCAAGAGCATGTTTGCTACAATTATTGAATACATTACATTTTTTGGGAACAAAGCCATAAATAAGACATGCTTTTTTTTTTTTGGATAAAATCACCCACCTATAATTTAAAGGGTTATGTTAACAGGTGCCCTAAGGGCAATTGTTAATAAACCATAATAGGAAAATTTTGATATCATTTTCATGGGAATTATAAAAAGTTGTCAACAACATTTTGACATAGGACAACCACAAAAACAATAGAATAAGAAGATAAACCCTAAGAGTCAGTACCTAAGGGTTGCTTGGAGTCAGCACCAAGCAAAACTAGAGTCAGCACTAGTAAAAGAAAACACACATTTTTTAATTATTCTCAAAACTGTCTTACAATAATCCCAAAAAGTGTTTAAATAGCTAACAATAATAAGGCATAAAGAAACCCTAAAGAAACCCTAACTATTAAATGTCTGGGCTTGCTTAAACTCAAGCCCAGTAACTGATAGGCTCCATCCATAAGACCATAGGTTGGGCAGTCTTCTTTCTCCTATACGTGCATGTAATTGGGGGCTTCCCACACCAACTCCCCCCGGGTGAGAAGAACTCGACCCTGTCGAGTGGAAATCTAAAGAGCTCTGATAATACTCTAGCAAGTCAGGATCCAGTCGTTGTAGCTCATCTCGAGTAATCCAAGTGCAATCAAAATCTGGTCGCCCTCGCCATCGGACTAGGAAACGGTGAACTCCTCCATCCCTGGTAGAAACAATCTGCTCATCTAAAATAGCATTAATAGATTCTTTATGTGCATAAGATAAATTTAAGGGTAAAGGGGTGGGAATAGGGGCATCAATAGGATTAGGCAAATACTCATCAAAAGGGGTATCAGGAATAGCTGTAGGGCTTTTATAAGCAACTAGATCCTTTAATATTAAAGGAGGAGCTAATACCAGAATCATGAGGATTATGCATTTAGGCCCATTCGTTTCAATACCTTGAATGGTCCGGCACTACAAGCCTGCAATTTTTTAACAGTCCCAGAAGGAAACCGTTCAGGTTGAATCCGAATCATGACATAATCCCCTATTTGAAACTCTGCATGACACCGATGAGTGTCAGCATGAATTTTATATTGAGAATTACTTGCCTGAATTTTTTTGCGAATCTCATTATGCAAATCATGAATATGTCGTGCAAATGCCTCAGCAGACTTAGACACCCTAACATGTGAGGACATAGGCAAAAGATCTAAGGGCGTCCTAGGTGTATATCCATGCACAACCTCAAAAGGACTAGCGCCTATAGACCTATTGACAGAGCTATTATATGCAAGTTAGGCTACAAGAAGAAGTGAATCCCAATTCCTATTGGCTTCACCCACTAGACACCGAAAGAGATTGCCTAGACTACGATTAACCACCTTAGTTTAACCATCAGTTTGAGGATGAAATGCTGTGGAAATTTTCAATTTGGTTCCCACTAAATGCCACAAGGTCTTCCAAAAATAACTTATGAAGCAAACATCCCTATCAGACACTATGGTTTTGGGAAGACCATACAGTTTGACAATCTCATCAAAGTAGAGCTTTGCGATCTTAGAAGCATCAGAGGTCTTCGAACAGGGTAGGAAATGAGCCATCTTAGAGAAGCGATCAACAACTACTAGAATGGAATCATGCTTCCTAAAGGTGTGGGGCAAACCTAACACAAAGTCCATACTTACATCCTGCCACGAGCGGTTTGGCACAGGTAGAGGCGTGTATAGGCCAGTGTTTTGCTTGCGATGTTTAGCCAGTTGACAGGTATGACACTGACCTACTATCTTGGCAACGCCCCTCTTAAGACCAGGCTAATAGAATTGACGTTCTACTTCCTTAATTGTTTTGTCTTGGCCAAAGTGACCTGCAAGGCCTCTCGCATGTATCTCCCAAACTAGGAAGTCTCGTACTAAAGACCGAGGGATACATAATTGGTTGGCTTTGAACAAGTAACCATCTCGAAGGGTATAATCATCCAGGATTGGCTGTGGGGCATTACTTAGGCTAATGTAGAGCTCCCCAAAATCTGGGCATGACTCATATTCATCCTTAAGTCGTTCAAACCCAGTAACCTTAACACTCATGATGGATAGCAAAGACACCCTTCGACTTAATGCATCAGTAGCCTTATTTTTAACTCCCGCCCTATGTTTCACCACAAAGTAGTAGCGTTGCAGAAATTCTACCCAACTACCATGCCTAAAATTCAGCTTCTTTTGGGAATGAAGATAGCGCAAAGCCTCATGATCAAAGTAGATAACAAACTCTCAAGATAACAGGTAATGGTGCCAATGCCAAAGAGCTCGAATAATGGCATAAAACTCTTTGTCATATGTGGAGTACTTTTGCTTAGCGTCATTCAATTTCTTACTGAAATAAGAAATCGGATGGCGCTCTTGACTAAGTACTCCTCCTATACCAATACCTGAGGCATCACATTCCACTTCAAAAGGCTTGGTAAAATCAGGGAGACGCATGACAGGTGCCTCAGTCATCTTTTGCTTTACCTCATGGAAAGCCTTAGTTGCAGCGTTAGTCCAAACAAACTCCCCTTGCTTCATGCAGTCAGTGATGGGGGACATGATGGTACTAAATCCTTTGATGAATCGGCGGTAAAAGGAAGCGAGCCCATGAAAACTTCGAATTTCATGGATATTCTTGGGCTCGGGCCACTCCACAATTGCTTGAACCTTTTGGGGGTCAGCAGAAACTCCCTCAGAGGATACTATGAAACCTAAGAAGATGACTTTATTGGTGAAGAAAGAGCACTTCTTGAGGTTGCCATATAAACTCTCCTTCCTAAGGGTAGTACAAACTTGAGTTAGGTGGTCTAAGTGTTGCTCCCTAGATTTACTATAGATAAGGATGTCATCAAAGTACACAACCAAGAATTTCCCCATAAAAGGCTTGAGCACTTGAGTCATCACTCTTATAAAGGTACTAGGAGCATTGGACAATCCAAAAGGCATGACCATCCACTCATATAAACCATCTTTCGTCTTGAAGGCAGTTTTTCACTCATCACCAGAACGAACCCTAATTTGATGATAGCCACTTTTTAAGTCTATCTTGGAGAAGATCGTTGCTCCAGCCATCATATCCAACATGTCATCGAACTGAGGGATAGGAAAACGATATTTCACAGTGATCTTGTTGATGGCTTGGCTATCAACACACATCCTCCAAGTTCCATCTTTCTTTGGAGTCAAGAGTGCAGGGACTGCACAAGGACTCATGCTTTCACGAACAAAACCCTTCCTAAGAAGTTCTTCTACTTGCCTTTGCAACTCGGCATGCTCTGTAGGGCTCATCCTATAGTGAGGCAAATTGGGTAAGGTCGCTCTAGGCACAAATTCAATGGCGTGTTGTATGTCACGCATGGGTGGTAAATGATCGGGGAGTTCTTCAGGGAAAACATCCTTAAATTCCTAGAGCACTAACTTCACTTCTTTAGGTTGCTCTTCACGGGTCTCTCCATGAACTTCTCTGGCAACTAAGACAAACACAATAGACTCTTAAACTGCTACCCTTTCAAATGCCTTTGGGCTTATGATGTTCAGGCCCTTCGCCTTTGGTGCTTCTTTCTTCTTGCTCACGTCGACTGGCTTAGGTTTCAAAGGATTGAGCACAATCTTCTTACCTTCAAACATAAATGAGCAAGAATTGGATCGCCCATAAAGGGTGACATCCAAATCATAAAGGCAAGGTCTACTTAAGATAATATGCCCTACATCCATAGGAATTACATCACACCATATCTCAGCCTTGTAGGTAAGGAATTGAAGTGAGACAACACATCTTTCTTTTATGGCTATGGAAGAGGTATCTACCCAAGAAACTTTATATAGGTGAGGGTGAGGGGTCAATTTCAAGCCTAGGCGGGAAACAATGGTAGAGGACACCGCATTAATGCAACTCCCCCTATTTATAATAACCTTGCAAGTTTTGTCTCCACACTTAGTGTAAGTTTGGAAGATGGCACTTCACCAATCATCAGTGTCTCTTTGCTTTGTCAAAGCACACCTTACCACATTCACTCTAGGGACACCAAAGTCCTTGAAGTCATCAACTTGGGGAGAAATGGCTCTAATGCATGCGAGATAGTTAGGATCATCATCCCATTCTGCCTCAACATCTTGGGTTCCTTCAACATTAGGGTCATACACCAGCTCCTCAACGTCTTCAACCTTTTCATCCTCTTCCTGAACAACAAGGGCTCTAGAGGGACACCTAGCTGCAATGTGCCCAACCCCATTGCATTTGAAGTATTGGAGGCGAGAGCCTAATCTTGAAGGCTCATTGACCACACCTTTTCCCTTGTCCTCCTTTTCTATTGGGGTGCTATTGGGGTTGACCTTAGGGGGTAAGGCAAGTCTAGATCTGCTACCAAAAGGATGAGGGTTGGTGGGACTACTTCGGAGCTTAGAACGACGCCAAAAGATAGATTTGGAGGCTAATTCACAATTCCTAGCAAGTTCATAAGCTTCTCTTAAGGTAGTGACTCCTCGGGTGATAATCTCACCTAATAGGTTAGCGTTTAAACCCTTCTTGAACCTATTGAGTGTGACAACCTCCTCATCGGCTATCTGAATTCGCCTCTTGAACTCCTTGAACTTCTCTATATACTCAGCCACAGGAGCAGTGCCCTGCTTTAGGCGATCCCATTCCTCAAGGAGGGAGCTCCTATAAATTGAAGGAAGATAATTCCTCGAGAGTGCACCCTTCATCTCAAGCCAATCCATAATGAGGGGCTCACGTCGTCGCCTAAGGGTTTCCCCAAAGTCCTCCCAGAAAAGGTCAGCTCTCCCAATTAACTTCATCCTGGCATACCTCACTTTCTTGTTCTCAGCCCAATGGTAATAGTCAAAGAATTTCTCCATTTGACGCAACCAATCAGTGAAAACCCAGGGGTCTAGGCAGCCATCAAAGGTGGGTGCTTCTATCTTGTCCTTAAGCGTCCTATCATCATAATCCCTAGGGCCATTATGATTATAGTGATCATGTTCAAAGTTTGGAGCCCTATTATAGTAACCGAAGTTATGTTGCCTAAGCATGTTATCTCCTTCATGGTTAATGGTCTCTCGTTGAGATGCTTCAATTTGCCCAACCCTATCCATTAAATTTTGGACATTTTGGACATTTTGGACATTTTTTGCTAGTTCTTCTATGGTTTGCTCTAAGGAGGGCCTAGACTCAGAAGTGGATTGATGTTCAGAGTTTGACATGATGCGACCACTACGTAGATGCATGCACACTATATCTATGAATGCAATTGAGATTCACAAAAGTTCAAGTAACCAATTCTCAATGTAAAATTAAGGTCAAGCAAAAGTGCATGTAGGGATTAGATCAATGAATCACAATAATAAATTGCAGTCAAGTAGTGACAGTATTCATAATATTAAAAGATTGTCCAAATAAAAGTCAAATTCCAATAAGCTCCACAATTAATAATGAGAATTAGATATTTCAAAGGTTTTTTTTTTTTTGGAAGTTTAGAATGGGTATTGAAAGAAAGCACAAATAATAAAATAGCTAATTGGAGCACAAAATGGGTAGGCCAGTGGGGTATGGTGGGACATGCACATAAAAAATATAAAGATATTATTCTTCAATGAGACAAAATTGAATCCACCAAAGAGAGAGAGAGAATGGTACCCTGGTCAGTGGCCAACTTATTGCATTAGATAGTCACGAACTTAACTCTTCAAGTGAATGGATTTGACTTGAACAAAAGGACCTGTGGAGAACAATTCAAGGCCCAATACTTACAATGGGTTGCTACAATAACAATTTTTTTTAAAAAATAATAAAATGCACTGCTTTAAGAGTTACGGACACGGACTTAAAAGAAAACTCAAATGAGGTACTTTAAAAGAACTCAGGTACAGACTTAAAAGGAAAAACCACATAAACGAAAAGGGACGAAATGATCAGCTCGGCAATGGACGGTGGTGTCAGTGGTCAACGACTGCAGCAGCGTAAGACGAGGAAGACTGCGGCGGAGTGGCAGCTGCCTGTCTCGGGTCTTGCATCGGCGGTGGCTGACGTCCTCAGCGGCGATGGTCAGGGGCGAAGGTGGTGTCGGCGGCGGTGGATGATGTACTCAGTGGCAGCGGTGGATGATGGATCTGCGGTTGGTGGTGGATGGGCTGCGTGGCTGAGGGCTGAGTTGTGGGTCTCGGCTGGTGGCTGTTGGCTTGCGTTGGTATTTTTTTTGGATTGTGGGTGTGGGTTCTATGATCAGGGACGGGCACGGATGTTGGCTACCGGCTTGGGAGGCATCGCTGGCTTCTCTGCTGGCTTGGGGGTGAAAAACTCATGAGGGGTTGCGGGGTATACACGGATTGCAAGGGCTGGCTTGGGCTTGTTCAAAATCTCATGGGGCAAATACTTGAAAGGTAAAGTCATCCTTGGCCGGTTTGCTCTTTTGATGGTTTTGCTTTTACGTGGTTGTCTACGATTGTGTTGAATGGACCGGAAGTTTGCTCTGATACCAAAACTGACGTAGGACAACCATAAAAACAATAGAATAAGAAGATAAACCCTAGGAGTCAACACCTAAGGGTTGCTTGGAGTCAACACCAGTAAAAGAAAACACACGTTTTTTAATTATTCTCAAAACTGTCTTACAATAATCCCAAAAAGTGTTTAAATAGCTAACAACAGTAAGGCATAAAGAAACCCTAAAGAAACCCTAACTATTAAATGTCTGGGCTTGCTTAAACTTAAGCCCAGTAACTGATAGGCTCCATCCATAAGGCCACAGGTTGGGCTGTCTTCTTTCTCCTATACGTGCATGTAATTAGGGGCTTGTACCTCGTGTCCGCACCACATTTATTGTTTTATCATTCTCCTAATAAAAGATTTCTAAAAATAGTTCCTAAACCAACGTCCTAAGGGCATTGAGTAACATTTCCCTAATTTAAATACATACAGTATCATAAGTCCTCTGTTTGTCCTTTGTATAGTTCTTTAATTATTAAAAGAAATACATAATTTTTCGTTGGGACAAGTTAAAAATTAATTTTGTAAAATCTGGGACCTTATCTCCTATAATTGGTGAATATATGCAATACCTACAACGTAACAACTATTCCAATAACAAAGTGTGAAATAATTTAAATAAAACACACGCATGCGTGCGCGCACACACACAAGCTCAAACTAACAACTAACTTATCAAACCATAAAAACATTCTTGACCCATTTATCATCAACAACCAAACAACTCCAACTCTCAATAATCCTTCCCAACCACAACCTACCAAATTTGGAAAAAAAAAAAAACCATTTCCCATATACTTTTTTTCATGAGAAACAAAGAAAAGAAAAGTTGTGAACTCTCTCCATAATTTGCTTTTTGATTTGTTATACCAATGACATATATTCAAGCAAAGACAATGTCTTGAGGGACTAAATAAAATCTGTGACACCAAGTGGGTAGAGATTGTCTATGACATTATCATTTACAGACATAGTTTTGAAACCTGGATTGTTCAAAGGATTGTAAAAGGGAGAGGTTCAAGATTTTTAAAGTTAAACTGAAGTTAAACTAAGGTCATACTGTGATAACATTATAATTAATTTAATAAATAATTAAAAATATATATTAAATTAGTAAAAATATAAAAATTGGCTAAAATAATTCAAATAAATATAAATATTTATATTTCAAATGTATTTTTCATATCATAACATTCATAAGACAAATAAGTAATATTAAATCATAATCAAATATAAAAAAATATTGAGTTTCTCAATCAATGGATATATATGTGTATGTGTGTGTGAGAGAAATTAATATACTTAAAATTTTTGTTAGAGTTCAATATTCTAGGCCAGTCTTCATCTAAATTATCTTATATCATGTTTAACCCATTTGATTACCCAATACCATTTAGTATTTATGAAATTAAAAAATAAAAATACAAAAACTGGAAGAAGGCTGACATTGGTTTGTCCGCCCATTAATTGATCTAGTACATATAGAAGCCCAAGCCAATTTAAGAAAGAAATAAGTGGTTAAAGCCTTAAAGGCTTGCAAGCATTTGGTACGAGTGGATGACAGCTAAGCTTGCCTAAGCATTGGTTTGTTTGTCCATCATCTACAACAACTTGACCTTCACTGTGACAGTCAAGCAAGGAGACCTGCAAAAATGGTGAAAACGCAACGAGAGCGAGAGAGACAAAGACAGAGAAGAAGAATAAGAAGCAATAGCAATGCAACCTCATGGTTTGACAACATCTCATGGTGTTTGAAGCTTCAACAATGGCTGTAAGTACCAAAAAAAAAAAATATATCTCTGATCTGAACCTGTGATAGGGCAATTTCACTAATTTTCTTGCATAAGGCAGTTTTAAGGGTTAAAAGAATCGTTTTGGTGAATAGTTCACAGTTAACCCGGTCGGACTGTACGGTCCAATTTAGGTTTCAAAACCATGTTTACAGATTTTTCAAGCACTTTTTTAATGTTGACAATGTTTTGGTTTGGAGGTTCAAGGGCTTTGATTCTAAAAGCTTTTGTTTTTGTGTTTTTTTTTTTTTTTTTTTTTTTATAAATTTTTTCTAAAATAAATTTTTTGGTCTGTTTGCTTGCTAAGAACTCCACAACATATATCCATGGCTTCAAATCTAATAATTTCATGGGGACTCCTTGCTGGAAAGGATTGGATTCTGCAATGGCATAAGTTAGGCTGATAGGCTCTTTATCCATGGAGGAAGAGAGATTGCAGATATATATAGAAAAAATAAAGCAGTGGGTCTTCTATTTCCAATAGGCAACAATTGAACGTTTTGAAAAACCGCTTGATCGAGAATAGGAAGAATCACCACTAATCAAGATAGATTTGAAGAAGGTTTGAATTAATACTCAATTAGTTGAAAGAATAGCAAAATATTAATTACAAAAGGAAGGGATAATGTGTACCTAATATGGACTCTGATTTTTATTTTTATTTTTTATTTTTTTAGTATAGTGGCAATTGAATAGGTATGAAGGAGTGATTCAGTTAAATGAGGAGAGGAAGAGACGAAGGAGGGAAGAGAGAGAGTTTGGCATTAGAAAGCTAAAGTTATGAATTTTTGAAAGCGTGAAAGACAGGGAGGCAGTTAGAAAGTTGTAGTTGTGAAGTTTTGTAAGCCTGAAAGACAGGAAGGTTGTGAAGTTTTGTAAGCTTGAAAGACAGGAAGACAGAGAGGGGTTAGCATTAAAGACTATTGAGCTTGGTTGGGGCTCTACAGTGGTTAGCATTAACCGTAATATATAAAGATTAGCCTTTAATGTGGAGATAGGGTTGAGAATAATTTCTTTTTAATAGTATATTAAAATTATGAAAAAAATTATGAAAAAAAAAGGAATAATGACATGGCTGCTGATGTGGCTCAACATGAGTGTAGCACCTTGAAAACCCTAAACTTTGTGTAAAGGAAAGCTCCTCTAGATCTCACAAGAGATTTACACAAAACAACAAAGTATGAGCAACAACTCAACTGGAGCTACTCTAAAAACGTGGCTAGGGTTTTTCTTTATATACCTAGGGTAAAAACAGAAAACCCAAAACATTTAATGAGCTAGGGCTGAGCTGGAATATTCTGCAGAAAAACATTCTGCCCGAGATTGGATCGATCGAGTCTTTCCTTCGATCGATCAAGCCAGGTCGAAATGCACCAATGCATTTGCAGCCACTCGATTCTAACTTTACATGAAAGACCTAACTTTGAGCAAGCCTAAATAAGACTAAACAACCTGTTTTGATCATGGTTTGCCAACAATACAAATTAAAGTTCTAAATACATAAAATCCTAAATCTTTAGAACCTAACATATATCCAAAAGTATCTAACTATGTTGTTTAGGATATTAAATATAGTGTTGTGTGTGATTTATATAGTAGCGACAGTTGTAGTAATTAAAAATTGGTTTTTCCATTGTCTTTTAAGTTAATAAAAACCTTACGTATACTTTTTTTTTTCTTCAAAAAAGGTTTACATATTTTTTTAACGTGAATCTTTACATATACTTTAATAAGTAAACTCTATACATTTTGTTTTCTTAGATGCATAAAAAAAGGCATCTATTTCATAATAATAATGGCTAATTAGTTTTTTCATATTCTCATTTATAATGTTTCTTACTATTATCATATTTTACTGGCTGTTGATTTTCATAATAGAGGCATTAAATGAGAGTTAAATTCTTACAACCTTTCATTAGATTTTAAAAGTCATGGTGTGTGAAGAATATAAGCATTTAAGGAATTTTTTTATATATTTTATTATTTATAAATAATGTTAAATGAAATGTCAAAAAAAAAAAAAGATTTTGAAAATTTTCATCTTTATTTCTTATATATTTCTATTATTACTGAAAAACGTTTTCCTTTTAGTTTTGATAATAAATATGATTTTCTAGATTAGAGTTTGATTAGTTTCAAGCTTAAATTTTGTATGATTTTATTTAATTGTTGATTATATGATTTAATTAAATGAATTTAACGATTTATTTATTTCCATTGTAAAGTTTATAATAACATTTGTAAGGTCATCTTTACTCCTTTAGCCGTCGGTCTCTCTTTGTTTTCCAATTAATGGTCACTAATTAATTTATTTAATTGACATTTGATTTCTTTTACTAATCTCTTTCTCTCCCTCTTTGTTAACATCCTATTATTTTCCCAAATTTGATGATAATTCTAATGTACTAAATATGCATATTGTAACATTTATTTTTATTTTTATTTTATTTCATTTTGCTGCCATAAAGTTAGACATCCATAACTATTAGTTTATTATTTTTGATATGTTTGGTTTGATATTATTATTATTATTATTATTATTATTATTATAAATTTAGCGTTTCTAAAAAGCATGTGTTTTGTATTCTCTTTTTCTATTAATGCATTGTAACGTATTATGGGAATACTTTATAAGAAAATTCTTTATTTATTTATTTATTTTAATTGAGTGTTTCTAAATTGATATTTGTTTTGTATTTCATTTTTCCATTGATGCATTGTAACATTTCATGGAAAGACTATATAAGAACAATTTTTATTTATTGAATAAAATATTATACGTTTAATTCTTAAAAAAATGAGACAAAATATAAATAATTATGATATGGAGGATGTTGCTAAATTTAAATGTTGAATAAAATAAGATGAGAATAAAATAATAAAAATGAAATGTATAGCAATAAACACTGTGGGGCCCATGGGCCTGATAGCCTCGGCCCATCATGTAGCAGGCCCAAGGCCCAGGCCGAGGAGCACAGGCTATTCATGGCTAAGGTGGGGAAAACCTCTTTTCCTAATCCACGCGGAGGACCACCTTATCCTCGGCCTGACAAAGGTGATTTTGGGGAGAGACTAACCCCAAAGTAAGCTGTCGCTCTCACATTTAATGCACTCAACTAACCCCCCTGGCCGCATTAATGGGGAGGTAACCCCTTGGCAGGATAACTTGATCAGAGTGAACCACTTGAGTACCGATAAGGCCTCTGATGGGACGGACGGCCAGAAAAAAGGCAAATAGATGATCAACAGATGGAAGGAGGAGATAGGAGGATGAAAACTATAAAAGAAAAGCTAGTAAAGTAAGAAGGGGGGGGGAAACGAAAAGGGAGAACAATAAGGCCTCTTCGGCCACAGGCCGAGGAGCATCCCCCCATTTGTAAAGAAACTCTTAGCATTTTTTATAAGAAAAGTTCATGCATGGTGATCGACGGCCAGCACCTAAACCTTTCAACCCACTCTCTATAAATTTATTGTTTGGGCTTATTGGGATGAAAATCCATCACTCAGGGTCAATCCAAATTGAGTCCCTACAACACCATATTATTTTAGTTATGCTATGTAATAAAATAATATTATATTTTTATATACTATCTTTATAATGCAATAATATAACATTTAGCAACCAATGAGAATAAAAAAGACAACATAAAATATAAAACTAAATCGTATCAAGCTGGATTACTTGTCAATTCCAATTTTGGCAAACTAATTGACTTCTAGTAGTCTAAAACTGATTTCTGCAATGCATTTGGTGGAGCTTTCAATACTGCATCAGTATGTTTTGATGGTCAACCTGTTACACTATAAAATTAAAAAAAAAAATATATATATATATACCAAAAATTGAAGGAAAATATATATAAATATATAATATATATATATATATAAGAGAGAGAGAGATATATATATATATATATAAAGAGAGAGAGAGAGAGAGAGAGAGACACAGAGAGAGGGGCTTTGTGTGTGGAAAAATAGAAATATATTATGCATAGAATAAGAGGAGAATGACAATTTTATAGCATGAGGATAAGAATAAGAAGAGTTAAAAATAAAGGAAGATAAAAAGATAGAATAATATTAATATTGAAAGTAGTGGGGATATGAAAAGTTGAAATGGAATGAGAAAGGTTGAAGAAAGTTAAGCTAGAGAGTAGTAGGGATATGAAAAGTTAAAATGGAATTGAAAATTTAATAATAAATAAGAATAATTAAAAAGAAGATAAATTAAATATGATATTTTGATTGTAATATAATAGAGTTTTTAATTCACTTTAAATGTTAAAAAATTGGAAAAAAATTGATAATGACATAGATGCTGATGTGGCTCAATGAGAGCGTAGCAACATTAAATGCTACACTTCAGCTTTTGCTGCCATAAAGTTAGTACATCCATAACTATTAGTTTATTATTTTTGATATGTTTGGTTTGATATTATTATTATTATTATTATTATAAATTTAGCGTTTCTAAAATAGCATGTGTTTTGTATTCTCTTTTTCTATTAATGCATTGTAACGTTTTGTATTCTCTTTTCTATTAATGCATTGTAATATAATAGAGTTTTTAATTCACTTTAAATGTTAAAAAATTGTATAAAAATTTGGAAAAAAATTGATAATGACATGGCTGCTGATGTGGCTCAATGAGAGCATAGCAACATTAAATGCTACACTTCAGCTTTTAGTAATATATAGATAGATAGGTATAGATATGATGCATGACATCTGGCAAGACTAAATCTAGGGATTAATTATCAAGCCATGTCATATTTCACAAAGACTCTTTTTTTGTTCAATGGCACTTAATTACCCACCAAAAATACCAAAAACACATTCACTGCTTTCCATCATCTCTTCCCACTAAAATCCTTTAACATTGCTCTCCATCGCTCTTAGATTTTTTATACAACTTCAAAATCACTCTTGCATGGTATTTCCTACTTTTTCCTTTACTTAATTTTTGAAATGGGGAGATCTAAGATAGGCCTCCAATCTATTGGAGAGACCGTTCGCATTGTGTATTCTTCTGAAAGGGAGAAATTTGATCAAAGAAGTCATTTCTTGCTAAAGCTAGAGCTCTTTTTTCAGTTTGTGTTAAATTATTAATGATTTCCAAAGAAAATGAAAAGATAGTGGTGGAGTACATGTGGCAAAAATTTGAGTATACTTACGACTTCCTTCATTTTGCATTACTATGTAGCAGAGCAATTGTATTGAAAGCTTCCTTACTCTGATTGAAATACACTACCCTTGAGGACTAAGTTGAGCAACTTGCGAAGAGAAGCAATGGTAGCTCTTGAAATGTTGTGAAGGTGTTTGTAAAATTGCTTAGGCTGATGGTAGCTTTTTGTTTTTTTTTTTTTGGTGTGTAAAAGTACCACACCAACAAGGGTGAATGCAAGGCTATAGAGTCATTTTTTTTGTTGGGCTGTAGGGTCATTTTTTTATGTTGGGTAAATGCAAGGCTTGTTTCTGTATTTTCTGCTCATGTAACCATTGTACATTATCTTGATTAATGAAATTTTTTTTGTTGGAGTTTATACAAATGGGGTCTCTCTATATTTGTTTCTTCTTTGTATCCTTGTGTGAAATATTATAGAATAGGTATAAAAATATTAATTGCAGGAAATTTTTATGGAGTAATTTGACAAAACTTGTTTGCTTCTAGAATTGCAAATGCATTAGACTTTGTGTTTGAATCTTGCAATTTCTTCATAGTGCCTCTCTAGAGTCATTACTATGGCAGTGATGTCGTATTTGCTTTCCTTTTTGAGTGCAATTCTTGGGAAATACTTTGCTGCATGAGCTACAAGATAAACACATCATAGCAACTGGAATATTGCACTTTTCTACACAATTACTTATCTCATATTGGCTTAAAAATGAGTTAAGCAATTGATTACGAAATTACTTAAAGATATAGCTAATACTCCATTAATTTCCAAGAGAGCATAAGGAAAGGAACATTTTTGCAAGAAACATAAAAGAAATTTCTCTCAAGACACAAGAAAGGGAACAATGGGTCATTTGATCTCTTCAACTTGGATGTTACAAAAATTTCTACAAAAGATATATTATAAACAAGGCCAAAAATAGATTACTTTTCGTGCTTTTTTTTTGAAAATATTACTTTTTATGCTTAAAACGTAGCACCACTGGTTGTAAAATTATCACACAATGCATATATGTGATGTCCTACTTCTACCAAAAATAACAAAACAATAAAGAGCAATCGGAGCTAGCCAGAGGATGCAAGCAGTTTAGCTGCAGCATAAACTTCTATTGAATTNGAAAACAACCCTCCTGCCCTTCTCATCTTCCTCGCCTATGGGACTTATGGCCTTATGGCCTCGCTCCACCTCGATCTCCATTTTTTCTTTTTTCTGGGTTCAGTTCGTCTCAATGTGAGTTTGTGATTTTGAAGGGAAATCGTAGTTAAAATTTGTATTTGGTTTGTGATTTTGAAGGGAAATCACAAATCTGATTTGTGTTTGGGATTTGTGTTTTGTCTGTGATCGTGTTTGGATTTGCGTTTGTGTTTGTGATTTTAGGCCGAAAAATCATAATGGAAGTTTGTGGTTCTGATTTTGGGCTTGGTTGGGCATGAAGGGATGGGGCTTGTGGAGGCCCAATAGAGCGGGTTTGGGTTAAGAAAAAAAATCCGTTTAATAAACAGTCGGGTTCGGGTTCTGGGAAGACCTGTGGGTCGGGTCTGGGTATGAAAAAAAGGGGCCCAAACCTGACTCCTTGCCATTCCTGATTTTAACCCCTTGAACCCCCTTTTTTCAACCATACACCCATAATAATCAGGCCCTCTTTCATCAAGGACGTTTGGGTCCAATCAACAACAACCTCCTTAGATGGATTCAAGCTTACCCAAATTATTTTTGGGTTAAAATCAAATAGATGAAGGAAAGACCACTTCGGATCGAAACTCCATTTCTTCCTCTAAACACACAATTCAGGCAATTTATAATACATTTTTCTCGAATTTTTTTTCTAAATAACAATAAATATTAAAAAATTTAGTTAGTTGTCACGTTGCAAAAGAATTTTAAAAACTAGCACCTCGAGTGTCTAAAACTCGAGTTCCAAGATAAAAATCAAGTTTTTGAGGTTTGATTTGTAAAAAAAATCCAAGTGAAAATCGAGTTTTAAAAACTCGAGTTCAGAAAACGCCCCTATAAGGATTAAAAACGTCACTATAGGGCTTAAAAATGGAGTTATAAAAAAATTTAGCATAAAAACGCCACTATAGGGCTTTAAAACGTCAGTATAGAGCATAAAAACGCCACTATAGGACTCACTGAACCTGGTATTGGCACTTACGAAAAAATTTTGCAGAAAAACGCCGCTATAGGGCTTTAAAACGTCACTATAAGACTTAAAAACGCCACTGTAGGGGCAATAAAACCATATTTTTTTTTGCATGGAACTCGAGTTTTTAAAACTCGAGATTTATGTAAATGGATCTCGATTTTCTAAAACTCGAGATGCCTAATTTCCTTTATAGTTTCACGCGTTGTCTAACTAACAAAATTGTCCACTTAGCCATGATTATTCTGCCCATTCCCCCCTTTCTCACCAAACTTACGTTAGTTTCTTTTACAATGGGGGAATGTGCAGAATAGCTTTGAAAATGATTTGTATATAGTTAGTTAGGCAACACTTGAAACTATAAGGGAAACTAGACATCTCGAGTTTTAAAAAATCGAGATCCATTTACATAAATCTCGAGTTTTAGAAACTCGAGTTCCATGCAAAAATTTTTTTAGTTTTATCGCCCCTATAGTGGCGTTTTTAAGTCCTATAGTGACGTTTTAAATCCCTATAGCGGCGTTTTCCTGCAAAATTTTTTCGTAAGTGTTCAGTACCAGGTTCAGGAAGCCCTATAGTGGCGTTTTTATACCCTATACTGACGTTTTAAAGCCTTATAGCGGCGTTTTCCTGCTAAATTTTTTAATAACTCCATTTTTAAGCCCTATAGTGACGTTTTTAAGCCCTATAGCGGCGTTTTCTGAACTCGAGTTTTTAAAACTCGATTTTTACTTGGATTTTTTTTACAAATCAAGCCTTAAAAATTTGATTTTTATCTTGGAACTCGAGTTTTAGATACTCGAGATGCTAGTTTTCAATTTTCTTTTGCAACGTGACAACTAACTAAATATTTTAATATTTATTGTTATTTAAAAAAAAAATTCCTTTTACAATCAAGCTTACTTCCTCCATTCCTTCTTGCTGGACAGAACCTCGCACTGTCCTCAGAGGTACCTTTCATCGTGGAGGTCACCTAAACTGTTTAAGGAGAATTAGAAAGAACAATGTATGAGCCCAAGAAATCAAGACAGTCACTCTCACTTTGGAGAGCACACTCATCCACCTTCCTTTGCTGAGGAGGGAGGAAACAATCACAACCATCTCAGTCCTCCATTAACCTTAATGCTTTCGTCTATTGATGGATGCCCTTCTAAACAAACCAATGAATTGCTTTGTGTATTGCATCTTACTAAACCCACATCCTCGTCACTTGTTGGACCCCCTTCCTCGTTTGGAATTGTAGAGGTGCTAGAAACCCAAATTTCCATAGAAACATTGCTAATCTCATCCACACACATAGACCCTTAATTGTTGTTGTTGTGGAAACTTGCATATCCAGCCAATGAGTAGAAGATGTTAGCTTCGCCCTCTGTTTTAAAAGCCTTTGCCGCTTGGAT